>NC_061092.1:59708048-59734058 GCF_015104395.2 Macrobrachium nipponense
GGGTCACACCTACCAGTGGGGGGAACATGGATAGCACTGGGTTTGGTGTTTTTTTAACGTTTAGGTTACTGACTTCTGCAATGAGTATCTGGCAAACAAACTTGAGTTCTCCAGCACCGTAGTCATCACTGGGAGTTCTTCCGTTTATAATTTTTAAATCTAGACTCTTACACATTCAAGCAAACTCTTGCCCATATTGTTCATATACTGGCTTTCATTGTGCCTGTTGGTTTCGACATTCGACAATTCCAGTTTTTATTTGTTATTAATTAAAGAGTCATCCTTATTAACTGAAACTGCCCTCAGGAAGAGCTGTTTATTTTAATGTAATAAAATCTCTTTCTACACCAGCTCTTGAATTCAAATAACCTATCAGTATAAATGGAATATCACCAGATTCCTCAATATTTATCAGATCTCAGGCTAAGTAAGCAACATAACAATTTCAAAATAAGGTGAACCTTTATGGGGATATAAGCTTCAGTTCGCAGAGGGTTAATCGCCACTTAACATCAGGCGTGACCTGTGTCCATCCCCAGGTCATGTTCCAGATGCTCTGGAACGGAATGGTTATACCAAATTTCTTATTATTTATCTCGGTAAACTAGGCCTGAAAATATGCATGTATTCATAGGCTTTTTATGCCAGAAAAAAAAAGTTAACAGGATCAAAGAATTTTTCGAAGGCCAATTCCTAGTTGAAACGGAACTGATAATTAGAACTCACACGAAACGAACGTCGAATAACTTCTTTCACTAGAAGTAAAGAGCCCCAACTGGAAAATGAAAACGTCTCTATCACAGTGAATATACAGAATAAATATCGCACGAAAGGAGGCCTCTAGGAAAGTCTTCTACACTTTCATCAAATCGCCACATAATCTGTTTGCTTTAAGATTTAATCTATACTCCATGGGATGAAAGGTCTCTCTCTCTCTCTTCTCCTCTCTCTCTCGCTCTCTCTCGTCTCGGGCTCTCTCTCTCTCTTTACGTCAACAACACTTTCAAAGCGCATGCGTTTTGTGAAACTGCACATTTTATGAGTTTCCATTAAACTTTATGCATTTTAAACAGTTGTTTCAGAATCTAAATTCTAACGAGAGAGAGAGAGAGAGAGAGAGAGAGAGAGAGAGAGAGAGAGAGAGAGAGAGAGAGAGAGAGAGAGAGAGGACGTACTCTTGATATTTGTTTGGCAATGTTCTACTACTCTAAAAAATCCTTGGTGGAATTGATTACTAGGAATATGAACTAAACGAACAGAAGGGTGGTAAACATCAGTGTTTCGAGAGAGGAGGTCACAAGGACGAATATGCGAGAGACATTTGTTCGAACTTTTAATTTTCTTCGTTTTTCTTGTAGGTGTAATTTTAATGGTTATGTATTCCTTTTTTTATTATTATTACTATGTAGTATCATTATACCGTCCTAGGTGACAGCTCTTAAGGTTTACAAAGAAGGTAAGAGGTTTCAGTCGTTCAATACCTCAGCCCAACTTAAATTTTCCTCAGTCCTTTGTATCCTTATTAATTATGAATTAACCTGATTTCTTGCCTCAATAAAAAAAATTAACCTTAAACGCTACAAATACAACCTTGGCCTTCTGCATTCTCATCTCTCGACTGATTTCACTTAATTCCAATGAGGCAGAGATCATTTTGGAATTAAGGGAGTGTGGAAGCAGTTTGAGCATCAGTGTAGAATGAAACTGAAGTTTGTGGAAAAACTTATGCAGACAAATTCAAATGTTCCGTTCAAATTAGCATGATTCGCAGTGGAATATATAGGTGTTATATTAATATGCACAGTACTGTAGATTGAAACATAGGATAGTAAACGATTTGCTGATGAATATGCAGATGACATATGAAATAAAATAAGGGTACCAAATGTTAGATAATATGATATCTTCAAGCTAGTCAAAGAGAGTTATCAACTGTGGCACTTTATTCATATCATAAAGTAATATGGTAGGAAATAGGTATCGTTTTTCAGTTATAATGGTGGGAAAAATAAGTGTGAAAAGGAAATTAATAATAACGATAGTCATTCACTATAATTAGGAAGTCCTACAAATGTTGGCCTTAGCATTTGTGGTTCTTGATGATATATACCGACTAGCATAATAAATAGTCGTTCACGTCAAAACAATATTAATTATGAGCATAATTACACACATACTGTATAAAGAACACGTCAACATTTAAATCGAACTGTCTACAGGATTAAAGCAAGGAAGTCTTGGCTTCCATAACCTTCCACCAAACACCACCTCTCTTCTGTGGACCTCGATGCCGCCCTTCCTTTCCCTGTAGACGTCACGCGGATGATAAATGACGTCCGTTGTTGACATCTGAAGGGCGCTGACCGCCCTTTCACCATGACCCAGGAAACAGGGATGTCAGCAACACTTCCGCGAAATCTCGTCTCTGTCAGCCAATGCTTCCGTGTAATGTCACCAGAATGAGAAACCTTTCGAAAACAGTTATTCCTTCATTGTTTATATTATACTTCATTTCAGAGATACGGCTGATAGAGGGATGTTCTAATACATAGACACATTTTGTTTTTTGTAGACGAAATTAAGGAAGGAATAAATTGTAAACACTAGAAAATAACTGGCGTGAAACAAAAAATTATGTGTGAATTGAGCTGGAGAAACAGTTAGATAATGAAGATGATGGAAATAATACCGTTATTCTGAGCGAAGTGTGTCCAAGAAAAAAATAGCATATGGAAATAAAATGCCGAATGACAAATAAAAATCCAGTAAAATTAAACGGTAAAATGGAAGATATACTGAATGATTAAGTTGATAAAGTATTGTATTTTTGTTATATGCAAATAACAAAATTCACTTATTGCTTTAACTTTATGATTCTTTGAACCTCGTTTAAGAAACAGGCATTGACATTCCATACTCTCATTGAAAGGGTTTCACGATTTTCTTGTTATATGGTTCAGCTATAGAGAATCAAGAGAAAAAATTCAGATGATGTGTTTTGAATTGCCAGCATGGCCCTTTAACTTGTCTAGTTTCTTGCAGTCTTTAAAATTTATCTACATGATTGATGATGCTCTTTTACCACCGATTCTGTTCTTTTTGGCTCAGTCGCGGAGATTAAATGCCAAGTACAAAGGCCCTCATCACGGTCCAGGTCAAAGGATCGATCTCGTCATTACCTCCTAACAGCAGCTTGACCTTTCTAGAGAGCTGATGGAAGCTGTTTTCCTCGAGATGACCAGAGAAGTAACCAACAACAATTATCATGATTTCTCTCCTAATGGAAGGTGGCCTGCGTCTTCAGGATGTTCTCTCTCTCTCTCTCTCTCTCTCTCTCTCTCTCTCTCTCTCTCTCTCTCTCTCTCTCTCATAGTCAACAAAAGTTTGGCACTGATAAAAGAAGCATAGATTATTTTCCCTTAGGGGATAAAATCAATCATCTCTCCGATGCTTCCCTTCACGCTTCTAATGGACGTGGGAAAGAAAGGGAGAGAGAAAGCGAGAGATTCTATGTCTCTTATTGATGGGATAAATGTCTATAGAGATAGAAGCCTTTCTAATGCATAGTCGTCAGGCGCAACAGATGTAAAAGTGATTCGAGAATGTTTCAGTAAAATGTTCCAGATAATCACTGTTCACTGAGTATTTTGCTTCTTTTTAGAGCAGCATGAAACAAAAGTGCGTAGGATACTGAACAATATCCAGTCGTTTTAATGGTAAGTCAATAACCTACTTATACATAAACTAACTCAACAAATATAGGCTGAGAATAAGTTTCATATCTGTTGCATCACTAAAACATCTTTTTCGTTTTTACTCCGTACCATTAGAAATCATTAGAAATGGAAGTTACCTAACGAACCAAAGAGCAGACCAAAAGATCCATAGTTTCTTTCTTTGCTAAGGTACATATATTCCTTCCTCCTCCCCTTTAATTACCCGTTGACATAAAAGTGTCATTTCAGCTCTTTTCTTATCGAAAGGTAGACTGAGGTTGTTTACCTTTTTCTGGAAACTCATAACAAGATTTATCCATCCGTAAGTCGACAAGTTTAGCAGCAATTAGTTTTGGTTGATGACTTAGCTGGTTTTCGTTAAGCAAAATTAAATAAAAAAAATTTGGAACAAATACATGTAATGTTCCTCAATATCTGTATAAAGATATTCTTGGGCAAAAAAGCTGTCGTATTGAAGGTTCCTGATTCTTCCATTGTTATCATTTGAATCATCCTTTGAAAACTTCCGCCAAGGAAAGGTGTCAGTAACGACCCTAAATTAATTCCTCAATTATTGCTTTCATCGAAACGATTCAGGATTTGTGCCTTATATTTTCTGAAATGTGTCCTAGCTGTTTGTTCTTATGAGTTTTACTGTTCTTTGTTTTTTAATTGTTTTATTTTTTCTTTTCAACCTTAGTCTTTCTTCTCTCAGGAATTATGTACGTTTTCCCTTAATGCATGATAATAATATAATAATAAACACAAGGTGCAACTATAATGATAATACAGGTTTATAAATCTTTCCAGTTGCAAATAACGAAATTAAATGTAACTGTTTATCCCTCATGTACTGAAATAGCTGCATATTTGAGAGATTCGAATTTCAATTTCATAACAGAGGGAGCATTTCAACTTCTTAAATCAGTGAACTATTAATTGCCCTGATATTTATGTCAAGGTCACGTCTTATCCTACATACGATTCCTTCTGCGAAAATCTGGAAGAAAAGCAATCTCAATCATTAAAAAAAAAAAACCAGCAATTTGGTCAATTTCTATTACCAAGAACCGTTCCAGACCGATCTAACATATTTTTCATTAACTAAGCATTAGGGCAAATGCCCTTCATTGGTCCAAACATGATCAGTCTAAAGTTTACCTTTTTGTCCAAAAAAGTTGGAAATTGAGATTGAAACGAAACATAATCCTTTATAAGGTGATACGTGATTGAAGTTTAGTGCGCAAGTGAAAATATATGGCTATTATTTTAAGTGATAATATTAAATGATAGTTGAAAATCAGTCCTATAACATGATACTCTTGCATTTCCCAGACTTCATTGGACAAGACTTTGTCCACAGTATTACACAACAGAAATTTATTTATCTATTTATTTATCTATTTTTTTTTTTTTTTACGCGCGAGAAAACAACAAGCGATCTGGGCAGAAATTAAAGGTGGAAAAGAAATTTGATTGCAAACAGACTGACTGAGAGCAAAGAAAAATCTCGTTACAAAAAGCAAATTCTTTGAATGAAAAGGGAAATTAAACATCTCTGACAAGTAATTGAAAACTAAAATAAAAGAGGCACTGTACAATGAATGAAAATAAATAGATATGAAACGAGGGAGAGATGCCACAAGGGAAAGTGTTTTAAATAAAATATTCAATTGTTCTTGAAGGAGGGAAGACATCTAAGTTACTTCTGAGATTAACATCTCAAGAACAGAAGAGACGTCGTGACTCGTGATATGAGAAATATTGCTCTAAAATAAGGAGTGTTTATATTACTTTATAGATTTATATCTGAGTTTTGCTATACTTTTATTCTCTTGAAACTGTTAAACGTATTTTCATATAGAATAACAAAACCTAGTGTAAAAACATTAAATAGAAAAAAAACAACATTTATTTGAAAATCTAATCTTCAAGGAAAATTCCATAGTAATACAGGCATCTACATTTAGAGTTGAAAATGGAATGATTTCAATTACTGTTAAAAACATTTGAATAACCTGGATAAGCAACGAAATGAATATAATTAGCTCACTCATCTGTGTGTGTGTGTGTAAGAGAGAGAGAGAGAGAGAGAGAGAGAGAGAGAGAGAGAGGAAAAAGCAAGAAAATCAGAGACACTGATGAGCAAAATGAATTCCGGAACACTGAGCTATCCGCAGTGTTTTATTCATCTACAAAATCCGTTATATCATCAAATATTTGTTTAGCGCGAATCCAGCTGACCATTGTGAGCATGGCAGCGCGGGATCCTTCCTTAGGCGCATTCTTCGAGGGAGGACAACACTGAACAAGGGTTGAAAAAGCCTGTTTTAGGCCTCAGGTTACTCGGCCACAAGGAGGAAGAAGAATATCTTCACATCAGACATTTTTAATACAGCATTTTGTTATATATTTTATTGTCGACAAATCTATATTGTGTGTTTGTGTGTCTTTGTATCCGTCATTCCCATCCGTGTTAGTTTTCTGTAAAAGAGAAGTATTGTGCCACTTTGTCTGTCCGTCTGTCCTGAGATCTTTAAAACTACAGATGCTAGAGGGCAGCAAATGGGTTTGTTGATCATCCACCCTCCAATCCTCAAACATGCCAAATTGCAGCCCTCAAGCATCAGTAGTTTTTTAAATTTTTTTTATTTAAAGTTAAATTAGCCAAAATCATATTTCTGGCAGCTCTGTGGGTACCAATTACATAGGGCACCACCGGACCGTGGTTGAATTTCATAGGCCAAGACTAAGAGTTTTATGGGCCGTGGCTGAGGCCACCACAGGGCAAAAAACTTTAATTGCCTTCGGCGCAATTTATATTTGTTTTAATTATCTAAATAATTTATTTACAAAGACATCAAATAAAGTTGGTTTGAGACATCTTTTTGACATCTTGAGAAGATCTAATAAAAGGAGCCCATAAAAAAACCAAAATATAGAGAGAAAATACTATATTTCAGAGACTGCTGTCTCCCTCTCCAGGTAGATGAATGAGAAAAGTTACAGAAAAAGTGGTATTTATACCAAGAGATCCATCCACAGGTAAGCCAATTTAGGTCACTCCCACTGATAATCTTCCTTTAATCTTGCATGTGCATTTGCACCTCTTTATATCTAATGGATGATGTGTTTAGATGTAAAAAGACAGATATGTGAAGGGTTATATAAATGTACTCTACGTTAAATCTTATTGGAAGTTAAAAGTATCAGAAAACTTGCACGGTGGTGAAGTCTTAAGAATCACTTCAATATTAGTGGACTGAAACAAAAAGAAAATCACAGTCTGCCTCTAAGGTTTAACTCACTTTTGCATCTTAAACCAAAGCAAGAGAGATACAGCACCGAAACGAAAGGAATTTTCAGTTCAGGAGACATAAAAATAGAGAGGAGAATAAACACAGCAGCGAAGCAAAGAGGTATTAACGAAAGTCAACAACGCTGAGAAACGTCTGGTCGAGGAAAAAAAAAAGTATTGCTGTTTGTTCAGGCCAGGGATTCCGATTTTGGGTGTCGAGCTGTCTAAAAAATAAAAAAAATTAAAAAAAAATGTAGCGAGAAGCACCTCAAGGAAAAAGGAGGAAACTGAAGGTAATTAACGTTTAATACTTATTGGGATATTTGGGAGAGAAAAGGTTGCAGTTTGTTTGCTTTTTACTCTCTTTTTCTTTTGCCTGACACTAGAGACTGGAGCTTTTTAGTCTGGGATCTAACAACAGCTGATTGTTTATTTAAATATTCATTAGTTTCTTGATGAGCCTTTTTTTGAGTATGTCTTCTTCTCCCGGTCTTCCCTCTTTCATGGAGCATTTCTATTTAAACAATGAAAGAGAGAAAGAGAGAGAGTTTCAGCTTGATTTTGTTTGAAATTATATTTTGATAATCTCTCTCTCTCTCTCTCTCTCTCTCCTTCTTCCCCTTCCTCTCTCCTCTCTCTCTCTCTCTCTCTCTCTCTCTCTCTCTTACCTATTGATGTGACCACTACCGCTCGGGTGATATCGAGGCTCTTGATTCGGTTGCTTCTTGTTCGCTCTGGAATCCGACCCCTGACCTCTCAGTTGTCAGAGGACGTCAGTCAGAGGGATAAAGGGACAGGCAGTCAGGAAAAGAGGCAGCTGGTGAAAATGCTCCTTTTCTTGCATAAGCTTTTACTACTAATCGCTGATGAAGTGGTTACTCCTGATATGACTGGGGTAATTGAGTAACGTGAAGTTACGAGATTCTTTAGATAATTCCTATGTGAAATAAAAAAAAACTAGTCTTACATGGGACTGGAATATTTAGCTATGACTACCTGGCCAAAAAGAGAGTGAAGACTACTATAAAAATCTTTTACATCATAAAACACACACACAAAAATTAACATTTCTCATTTCCCTAATGAGTCGTGAATCGCATGCAGAACAAAATCTGCTTGTCAGCAGGAATCTAGAGTCTGTATTTTTTTTTTTTTTAGAAAATATTTCGAAAAGAAGCTATAAATAAACTCGGAACCGATTAATAGATCATCAGTACCTCTACAATCGAGATTTTGCTTAAATGAATTACGAACAAACCATTCGACTCCAATGGCTGTATTTGTATTGTCATGTAACATCAATGCGAACCATTTGTTGAATTGACTGGTCTGCAGCAGAGGCCAAGAACGGGATGACGATGACGTATTTTCGTTGTAGCTTTAATAGATTTACTCCCAAGTCAGGGACAGGTTTAGGAAGCAGGATTTCGGGTGGAACATTGCATCAATAAAAGTTTGCCTCAAACCATTATGCGAAATATTTTGATTCATAAATTTAACTCGCCAAGCGAAATAAGAAAGTCTTACTGATAATCAAAGGAAGACGCTGAAGATAGACATTTTCCTTAAACTTCTCATTGCTGTAGCCTAATATTAGCATTTTATCATTGACAGTGCTACTTGAGTCGTCGTTTGAAGTAAATATTACAAGGTAGCGCTACTTCTACTTACTAGTATGATTATCATCAACATACCACCCAAAATACATTGCAACTGCAAAGCGCAAAAAAGCCACATAACCAGCAATGTTTAGAAGCAGCTTAAGGATATTCCACGTCTTAATGAGGCCCATAAGTTTGTGTTTAAGGTTAAACTCTCTCTCTCTCTCTCTCTCTCTCTCTCTCTCTCTCTCTCTCTCTCTCTCTCTCTCTCTCTCTCTCTCTCTCTCTCTTCCATAATCATGGATTTTTCATAAATACGGCAGTAGCAAAGGTGAGTCCATCGAGGATATCATAGAGGACCAACAGCATAATTTTTGTTTGGCCAGCGATGTCGCATTGAAATTTTTGTTTGTTCAGTTTATTTAAAACAAAAAATTATACTAATGGGAACTTTCTTCAGAAAATTTTACTTTTCGTGAAAAGGCGTCATTTTAGTAGGAATAATTGATCCTTACTGTTTACCATGCATATTATTTATATTTACATTTTCATTCTAATAAATAAATCATAAATATCCTATCGTAAAATTCCTGTATCTTTAACTCAACGTAAAACACATTTTTCAGACATTTTAAGGCTTTTTCAAAGGGCTTCCATACCTCCCAAACAGTAACAACAATATTTTTTTAGGCTCACTCCCCGAGTAAGCGAAAAATATTCAGTCCACAAAATCAATGAAGATTTCACCCAGAAGGAGAGTTAATTACGAATGATGTTTTCCAATCACAATAATATATTTGTATCATTCGTAAATATAACTAAACAATAACAAAACCATTAATCTTTCTGTATCTCTTATATTTACGATATTAAGTTATAAAAACAGACAGGCGCTACAGAAGGAACATATTAGGTACATTTCGTAAAATCATCGGAAATCCTTTCCCAAAGAGAAGAAGGGAAGGGTCTGTGCGAGCTCATTTCTGATAAACAAATGTGCAACGTATATAAATCTGAAATAATAAAATACGATTTTAAGAAACAACTGTTCTCCATATTGAATATCAACAAATCAAGAGAAACTCAAACTATGAAAATGATCAAACTTATCCAGAGTTAACCGGCGAATATGAGGGAGAGTTATCTATGTTTCAAGGAATACAAGCCCAGATTTTGACTGTGATTTGAGACCAGATCCATGCAGTGGTTCTAAGAGAATAGAGCAATTTCTTCTGATATCCGTCGTCATGATTTCCCAGAATATAATGAGAAAGGCATAAAAAATGAATGCTACATCTCCTGGAAATTGAGAGAATTCTGTTTCTGTGGTCCATAGTTTTACCATGTAAACGTTGAATAATGAGGAGGAAATGCAAAGTTTTCCCTTCTGGAATAGAGGTGGAGAGCGCTGTTGGATAGTGGTTGTTTATTGCCCGTCAGAATCTAAAACACACACAACACAGAGGAAATGTAGGAAAATGTTTAAAGTAGTCAAGAGGAAAGGGAAAGCGAAACAAAACAAAAGTATTAAAAAGGCGGACAAGGTTAAAAAATAAGTATATCTTGTTCAACCAGACCACTGAGCTGATTAACAGTACTCCTAGGGCTCCTGGCCCGATACACTAGATTTTTTTTGTTACTAAAAACCAGTTGATTACTTACAACTGGAACCTACAGCTTATTGTGTTATCCGAACCCCATTATATACAGAAATGAATTTCTAATCACCAGAAGTTCTGAGAGAAGGCCGAAGAGCAATTGCATCCCTGAAGAGAAAGCAGTCCCGGGTTGATGGAGTAGTTCGGAGGTTTGTTGAATTAGGAAGACATGAGAGAAGCTGAGCTGAAAGACCCAAGAGTGGAAGAGGATAGTGGAAGTCTGCCAATGGGTATAAAAGTGGTAGTTGAGGATATATAGAAGCCACTGAATATGAGGTTGCAGGCAAGAAGGACTTAATAGTGGATGGAATCATAGTTGGGATGCTGCAGTATGGTGGTGAAAGTGCGATTTTAAAGGCTGGGAATGTTAACAGTAAAGACATTGGGTCGAAGGAAAAATTCTCAAGGAATGAGTAAAACGATGAATAGGGGCATAATATTACTAAGCCTGTCAGTGAAGGAGTATGGTAGGATTTTGATTGAGAGAGCAGTGCAAGGCATGGCAAGACTGAAAGAGAAGGAGAGAGCAGTGCGAGTTTATACAAGGAAGGTGACTGGATCAAGTATTTGTTATGAAACTCATATGTAGGAAGTTGAGAGTAAAAGAGAGACGTTGAATGTGGCATACATGGACCTGGAAAAGCTTAAGCAGAACAGGTAAGGAGGAAATGCGGTTGGTGTTGAGACCAATTACCAGTTTATATGATAAAAAAGAAACATATGTTAGAAAGCCTATAAGAAGTGACTGGGTTGATATTTTTATGCAAAATGGGATTGCAAAATGCCCTTTTAAATCACTATGGATATTTCGCATCCTCCTGGATGGAATAATACATCACAGTTTTCACCCCAGTAACCAAAGAAATATTTTCATATGAGTGGTGGAGAGAGAGAGAGAGAGACAGAGAGACAGAGACAGATTTACCTATAATAGACTTCGTGTTAACCCTAATTCTGTTTCGTGTGTAACTGTGATACTTTATTTATCGTTTGCAGTTAAGTTAATAATTTAAGTTAATAATCCTATAATCTTCAGGCTCTCAAACGTAATAGTATGATAGTATTGTAAACATAAATCAGTGAGAGACGAATTTACTTTAAAAAAGAAGTGATTCCTAGATGCGGAATAATCGGAGAAAATCCTACTCAATGAACAAAGCACTTGAGAAAAATGTAAATAAAACAGACAATTTTCGTCCTTCTGTTTCCCTTGATAACTTTTCATTTTCATGGTACAGTAATATTTCTTTCTCTTCTATGCTTGGCCAATGCAAAATTAGATTTGTCAATTCTGACGTCGTTTGACGCAAAAGCTAATATTAATTTCTGTTAAAAGTGGGAAATGCGTAGAGGAACGAAAAGAAACACATTGAAAACACAAAGACTTGAAAAGGAATATCAAATACCACTCTCCCCATCCCTAGAGATCAAAACCACACACAGCAGGGAGAGGGACATTTTTAGGAAACAAGGGAACAGTCTGTAAGCGAACCTGATATTAAAAGAAAATGACAACCGTTGGAGAAAGGGGAAAAAATTACCACAGGATGCTTAAGAACAGGAATATTAAGCAGTTGACACAAAGTAATATTATTAAAACAAGAGAGAGAGAGAGAGAGAGAGAGAGAGAGAGAGAGAGAGATATGGATAGTTTTATTACGTTTCCGGAAATTTGTTGCTGTGAAAACTTTGGGAATTTCTCTTCTATCCCAATCATACATCAGCCTTCTTAACTAGTAATGCATTTATCGACGTCGACATTCGACATTTTCTTTATTCTGCAAATGTGAAAAAAACGCTTTAACAAAGTAAAAAAATATTATTATAACCATTCGAAGTTTCATAATTGAAAAACAACACTACACAATATCTTAACCGCATCGCAGTTAAGATATTTGATGCCTTCCTTTTTCTCTGGGTCCGAAGAACCTTCATTCATACAGTTTGTCAGCAGCTGAATAAGGCATCACAGTAAGTGGGTCGACACCTACATTACGATTTTTTCAAGAAAATTAACTGCTGTAATTCTTATAGCTACAGAGAAACAATTATAGCCTTCCAGAGAGATAAAAGAAGAGAGAAAGCATAAAGTTTAGTCATTGTTAAAAGTAAATAATTTCTCTTCTCTATCTTTGTTTTCCAATTCTTCGTTAATATAGAAAATACTTTCTGCCCTAACAAGCATCATTCGGCATACAACAACTCCTCTAGCGCTTTTGTTCGAAGATATAGGTCAAAGATGCTGTATCAGTTAGATGATTTTTTATTAATGTACATTGAAATTAGCGGAAAATTCTTCACCATTTTTTATTTCGAAATTACCAAAAGGGAGGCTGATGTTTACCTTCGTTAACAATTCATCTTACAATAATGACGATCACGAAAACAAGAACACTTCTCTCTCTCTCTCTCTCTCTCTCTCTCTCTCTCTCTCTCTCTGTTATAGGTAGGTGGAAATCGAATCCGGATAATAACCTGAAACAAAATAGAAACCACTGAGGCAGCTAGAGGGCTGCAATTTGGTATGTTTGATAATTGGAGGGTGGATAGTCAACATACCAATTTGCAACCCTCTAGCCTCAGTAGTTTTTAATTAAGACCTGAGGGCGGACAGAAAAGTGAGGATTTATAGAAAAGTAAATATATAAACAAAACAAATGTTCTTAAAACAAGACAGGACTGTGCTTTTACTTCCTTATACAGTTATTAGGCCTAGGGTTATAATTATGATTATATGCGCTGAAGTTTCTTTTGTACAATACAGTTTTACTTACAGCGTATAATGCTGTTTGAGCCGGACCAATGGTGGCCTGTCATATACCGTTACCAGACGCACTAGCATGGATAAATATAACCTGAAACAAAATAGAAACCACTGAGGCGGCTAGAGGGCTGCAATTTGGTATGTTTGATAATTGGAGGGTGGATAATCAACATACCAATTTGCAACCCTCTAGCCTCAGTAGTTTTTAATTAAGACCTGAGGGCGGACAGAAAAGTGAGGATTCTCAATGGTTTTCTTTTATAGAAAAGTAAATATATAAACAAAACAAATGTTCTTAAAACAAGACAGGACTGTGCTTTTACTTCCTTATACAGTTATTAGGCCTAGGGTTATAATTAATGATATATTGCCAATATGTTCACTGTGACCTATTGGAATGTGGAGAACAGAGCCGAAGCAACGACCCGAGAAAAGCTGATGAATGATTTCTGTGGGTGGCGTGATATGAAACTGCATAGAAAGACGAGTCAATGTACGTCAGTTCATGGGCTCTTTTCAAAGTGCCTTTGGGAAACTAGTTGTAGCCAGTAATGTGAGGCTTTGTCGAAGTATGCGTTCGTATGTGCGTGTGCGCCTCTTCTATTGATAATGTACCCCTACCCAAGTCTATGGTGGACTTGGCATAGAAGAAAGGCAGGATGCCGGGGAAGCTCTGCGAAAGCTTACTTATGTTAAGTGAGTTAAATATTCCGGCTGCATGGGTGAGTCTTGAACTATTTTAGCCAAAGGGTGGTTTGTTGTCTGTTTAACATCTATGAGAATATCCAATCTTTAATCTTTGTTGTTAAACATATGTGTACTTACGAGTGTGTTTCTCGTGTCTTTGAAACAGACGGTTTTGGCGGAACCATGGGGGGAACCGAGGACCGAGAGTCCTAATGGGACAGGCAGTCCCAGATGGGAGAATAGACATTTGGTGTGACCATTACTGTTTTAGACACTTTAATATTGGGGGTAACTGAGATAAGTTAGTCTGTGAGACTTGATTGATTCACTATCTTTCTGTTGTTAAATAAATAGTTATTTATATATAAATTCGTCTCTCATTTTGATTACCTGACAGAAAGAGAGAGAGAGAGAGAGAGGTATCGCTTGGGGAGAGAGAGAGAGAAAGAGATTGTCGAGAGCCGTTGGTTGCTTGGAGAGAGAGAGAGATTTGCGTGTTGGTTAGCCTGACGCTTGGAGTTACACGTTTACCAAATGAATAACGAGATTAATATCCCGTGTGGTGGCTTTTGGGTGTTACAGATTCTGGTGGCAGTTGGCAAAAAGCGGTATAAAAGGTTTTTTTATGCCTAGGTACGCTAATGAAGAGCTAGGTAGCCTTCGTATAGGACGTCATGGAAGGGGTGCTGATCTTTGCTGCTGAATTTAATTGTGAAGTTAAGTGCTTTGTTGCTCAGGAACTGCTGGTGAAGGGCTTCAACCTCTTCCTCAGAGTCAGCTTGGATAAATATATCATCAACATATCTAGCATATGTCCGAGGACATCAGTGCCGTGAAAAGACCCTCTCTTCAACGGTACCCATGTAAAAGAGAATGCCCAAAGGGATCCCATTGCCACGCCATCTTTCTAGCGCAACATCTGTCCTCTGTGGGTGGTGAAGGAGGCTCTCTTCGTGCAGATGTCTAGGAGTGTCTTGAAGGAATCTTTCAGGATGTTTGGAGGTTGTGAGTGCCCGCATGACCATTATATAAAGAGAAGGACTCGCCACCAAGATTCAGTCCTCCTGCAACCATCGCTGTGATAATGCCCTGGCTGATCTGGGGAAAATGTTGCTTCAAGAGAGAGAGAGAGAGAGTGAATGAAAGAGAGAGAGAGAGAGAGAGAACAATGCGTAGTAGCAGTAATAAATATAATTCAAAATGACTATACCGGATTTGGCGGTACCCTTTGGTACGTTGCTTGCCAGTTTTAGCTGTACTGAGAAATCCTTGATAAGGAAAATAGAGGAGACTCTATACAGAATTAATGGAGCTGATGTAGCAATCCTTTTTAATAAGACTAGTTTAAGAGAAGGTCTACCCCCAAGATATACGAACGTCAGGCTGCACGACCCCATAGCTAGAGAAGAAAAAGGGACCAGGACCTTCAGGATGTCCTTCTTGCAGAGGCAACATCGGGAGAAGACTGCCAAGATGAAGGCCTTGTGTGAGGATCATCACCGCCTGGAGAGGTTTGGCCGGAAGTTCGTTCAGAAGCTGCCTGGCCTGGTCCCATTAACGACCAGGACAACCCCGAACCAGACTACCGATCAAGACACCAATACTGTACAAGACAACAACGCCAGGAGGACCAACTGGAGCACCAACAACGGGAGGACCACCAGGAGCACCCCAACTTCGTGGAGATCAATGCCCGACATGCGGAAGCGAGTAAGAGCCGTGACCCGCAAGCTTGTGGCCTCAACAAAGAGAAGATACATATCCAAGAGAAGACCCAGAGGTATATAAACCTCACCCACTATAGACCGGCCCCCAAGCAAAACGACCTAAACTCTGTAAGCATGATGTAATGGTAATTGCTTGATAGCAAAGAATTACGTGTTAAAGGAAAGGAAAACGCATCTTTGAGAAGTTCTGAAGCACGGATGCTTTTGCATGTGTGTTGGAAGTGCCGATTCTCATGATGGTTCTAGAATCGGCAGGAGTTTAGTGGAACTTGACAGGTGCCGACGTGACGTGAGAAACGCCGCGATTTCTGATGCAATACCTCGTCTAGATTCTTCTAAGAAGTTCCGGTAATCTCGGGAGTCTGTGACGCTCACCATTGGCCCCGCCCCCAGAATGCCGTATAAATACGATGGACGAAGTAGGAGAAGGCAGATCATCAGTTAGTCACAGAGTAAGAGATCATCAGTAAGAGCCACAGATCAGATTATCAGTGAGAGCTCAGCAGCAGAGATCAGAGATCATCAGAGAGTGATAAGAGAAGAAGGAACCCACGAAGGATCAGAGAGGAAAAGTCACTCGAGAGAGTTTGGTCAAATTCTGGTCAAGTTGTCGTCAGGAGTGGACGACGACCGGGGCATTTCGGCGTAGAGCAAGACTTCAGAGAATAAACGTTCTGCAAGAGGTTTAGAGAAGTTCCTGACCTTTGAGTATCAAGAATAGACATTATTTTCTGCAATACGGAGTCAAGAAGATGTCTGCAATCGTAGATCTCCTTTTGTGAAGCCATTGCTTCGAGTCGCAAAACTGGCCAGCAAGTATTTGAATTACCTCACTTCTTCCCCAGTTCACGCATTGTAAGATTTTGCCTTTTTTTAATGTAAGTAGGAGATACCATTCTGCATTTATCTTTGTAAGTAAGCTTGTAAATAAACCTTTGTTCTGTTAGTGTTTCTTTCTATATTCGTATCCCCAGTTTCAACTGTTGGTGTTGGATTCTTTTTGTTTATCGTTATAACGAACTTGGAGCAGACCTCTCTCTCGGTTTGTAACACATGAAAAACGCATGAAGATAGAACTGCTCCTTGATTCCATACAGTAGTTAAGAGGCCAAGAAGATCCTTAAGACCAGGGACGCCCTTCAGCCTCTAGCCTGCTTTCCAGTATACCAGGTCATTTAAGAAACCAATATATTCAGTCAAGATCTTTCCAAAACCTAGTCAGGATATGTCTTCGATGCTACTGATTAATTTTCTCCAAATATTTTGACTTACACCTATACCTATGGTCACGAGGTAGTTCATTGGCCAGAATCTTATATTTTCCTTTTAATGTTCTAAATGAATCTACGATATTGTTATGGATACTGTCCTTCAGAATTTTAGTCTGAGGGTATAGTTATTAAGATAGGAGGAAGAAACGGTACCTTTTAGATGTGATCTTTCAACCTTTGCAAGTTGTTAAAACCCTCTATTCGTTAATTAATCCAAAAACCCTATTAACTTCACTCATGGTTTGCATAAAATTTATTGTAATATAGGCCTATAGGACTTCAAAAGGTTTCTGATATGTTAAAAGCCGCAGTGTTTACATTTAAGCCAAAGTAATATCTGTTATGAATGATGGTAATTGCTCGAAACAGCAGTTACAGTTAAAAACTAATTATCGATAATTAAGTTTTATCATTGTTAAAGTTCTTACTATCAAACAACTCAATTGCTTGTAAAGCTTTGCAAAGAGCATCATAAAATCGTTCTGATAAACATTCTATTTCCGAAATTACTGAAATTCACTGATTATCTGCGATCCAGAAGATATTTCTCAGACCTCATAACGTGAGTTTTGCTCTGTGTATTTATCATTCCAATGAACGCAATAAAAACAGTCTTTAGCTGTCCAAAGCTTGAAAGCTTCTTGTCGATAAAAAATGTAGACAAACTGAAATTTTAAGTGCTCAGATGCGTAGGAATAAACAACACGGCAAGATTCAAAGACTACATCTGTTCTCCTACATCCAAAATTTACTTCTCCTTTTGCTTTTTATTTATCCAACTTCAATTTTACACCTCTAAAGATGCAGGGCTATCGCGTAGTTCTAGATCAATCAAGTCCACTTTCTCTTTCTCGACTCTCTTTATAGTTTCCATCGAGCTTCATAAAACATGGTAAAATTTCATTGTTCATATAACCATAGCTCCCTCTCCAGATACAATTAAGTCATACGGAATACCTCCCTTACTTTAATGAGCATGAGTTCTATGGAAACAGAAGTAATGGTTCCACTGCTCCCTTGTATTTTCTTACGATATCATTCGATCTAACATTGTTGCAATTATTAGGGGTTGTTTGCACAACTGTGTACAGCTGAATAAAATGATATTTTATAACAGATTAAATACTGAGCAATTTCTAAAATATATGATCAAGGCAAAGATTCAAATTCTAAGAGGCAAAAACCGTTTCTGCCGCCCTGTGAAATTATGGATGAAAACCTATGTGTTAATTACCTCCTTTCTAGAGAGAGAAAAAAAGATCACCATTAAGATCCTTCATCCATCATATCCTGATTGTCCTTCTGGGCTTAGATATTAGGCTACTTTGTTGAAGTTATTCAGGGGTAGAACTTTCTCTTTCTTCTTTTCCTTATCAATGATCTATGTTGAATTCTAGCGTATACTCAGGTCCCTTTTTATTTCTTGCTTCTGAGTATTAAGTTCAAACAAGAGGTGCAGGGCTACTCAAAATAGTCTGACCCATCCTTTCACCTGTATCAAGCTACTTAGCTTGCCAAGAGAGAAGAGGTTCCAGAAGGCGGTGGACTTCTCCCAGCCTTTGGTAATTTTTTTTTTTCAGGCTGCTAACTGGAAATTACTCTGCACCCTGGTTATGATCCATGACAGTCGACTAACTGTCGAGTATTTTATTCGCTTCTGAGGTCAACAAGGTCGACTGGGATTTCAAGGGGCACTGTTGCATCTCTCCTTCTGCTGTGGATATCGCCAACCTGACTCCTTCAGTAGTTCCCATATGTAATACACAGGGCGATGGGACGGACAACGAAATGCCATTAAGTAGCGTATGTACGACCAAAACAAGAAAATTCTGTTGAATGAAATATTGGATTTCACTTGAAATAAGCAACGCAGTAACCCCTTAAAGGCTGCAAGTGAATTTCGAAGCTTGACCGAAGTTTCGCGAGCTTCGTGAGTTATTTTATTTAAGGGTTGTCTGTGAGTGTTTATGCATGGTCATGTTTGTCTCAGTTTTTCAGTAATTACAATATACTTTTTTCTGGTCCTATCATGATATAATTTCCTTCTCTTTGGAGATTTCAAATTTTCTGATTTCTGTTATCGTTTTCTAATATTCTCCAAAGGAGCAATATCGATGTGTTCAGTCTGACGGAACTTACTTTTACTTCAGTGGCGTTGGTAACAAAAAGTTTTCCTAATTAGAAGAGAGAGTCAATATGACTAAAGTAACTAAATACTGAGTGTATTTTCCAGAGAATATCATTTTAAGAAGCTTTTCAATTTTGTGAGAGGAATGAGGACGATGTTCATCGCAATATGACACGAAAACTATATATTGTAAATAATATTTACGGTTCAGATTTGCATACTGAATAAAGGGCATTCTTATGTTCATTGTGTGTTTCGGTGATTTGGTCATTTATCACTGAATAATAGAGTCAGGCTTTAAATCGCCCCATCGTAGGGCACAATGACCGGTTGTGCTACTCAATTCATTCAGAGGCAAGATGAAAACTTGTTTACCTATATTGCGCGCAATATTTATTACATCGTATGAAGTTGTCTTCCAATTATTAAGGGCAACAAATGAGAAAACGGTGTTAATTTCAGAGTCAGTGATGTTGATGCGTGGCTATTGTTTTTCTGCAGTTTACTTGAGTATTAAAAGGTGTCACCACCAACTTTGTATTTTCCAGAATTGATAGATGGAGCGTCATAGCTGAACAGAATGACTTGAAGAAGAAATTAATCAGAGATCCATATTCACACAACCTTTCACCCCACTGTTGTTTTTCAGACATCTCAGATTGGTGACGGTCACCTAAAACCGAGTCAACGGGACCATACTGCATTTCAGGGAATACGTCCACATCGTCCCTCAGTTTGTGAATTAAATGCGCTTACCACTGCGCCAACAGAGATGTTCGGCTGTGGCAATGAAATACCCAATCATGCTTACACTCCGCATATCATATTTTCCTCATGTATTTATGAATTCTTTAAAGCGATTAAACGACTGCTGATGATAATGGTTAAGGCTGTTGAACATAGTGTTGGTGTCCGTCCATTTTAAAAGCAGGAGACTTAGTTAAAATTTGAATTAAACTTTAGGGTTTTGGTGCAAGAGGTAGATGGTCACAATGCATTGAGTTCGGAATCACACATTATTGACGGAGAGTAAAAGGCAAAAATGATTTAGCCACGAAGTCTTTTCCTCTTCACCTTATGCCAAAGTAAATGCATACGAAAGAGTCGTTACGCCGGAATGAATATCAGCTTATCGGTGAAGGAAAATATGCTTACCCGTTTATGCTAACAATATCTGGAAAAATACGGTGCGAGGCAAAAGACTTTCACGCATCAAATATGCAATTTACCCCAAGCAAGGGTGAATTAAAAAGGAAATCGCTGCCAAGTTGTAGGAAATATTTTAACAATAGCGGTATAATGCAAATTCTCCCGCTTATGCAGTCATTTTGCAGAGTAATCTGGGAAGGTCTTCATCTCTTTATGAGAGAAGGAATTCAGAGAAGTCAGGCATGTTTGTGCTTAGAATATAACGAGACACAAAATAACGGCATTGATTTGCTGTGTATCATAACGCAATTGTAATATGAGGCAATTAATGAGTTACGGAGGTGCTTTCTTGACATGCTACAGTTTAATAACACATAAACAGATAATGAAGAGTGAGAACAGCTGATGAAAAAGTATCAATTTGAAAATTTCTGTGCAAACCTCCTTCCTATTCTCTTTCTTCCATCTTACTTCCCACCATTACAATCATTTCCTTTTCAACACTGAATGACTTCATAGGTCCCAGTCCTTGGACTTTGGCCTAAATTCTATATTCAATTCAATTCAGTTAAAATCTATTTTTAGAAGTCATCTAAATTTATTAGATATCTACCATTTGTGTTGTATTGATATACTGCTTTGTTGACTTATTTAATTTATAACTTATGATATATAATAATGATCTTGAGAACACAGCTTGTAGTAAATATGACAGAAGAAGAGCAGGAGATAAAAGTTCATAATCCATAACAGAGTAAAAGTTTTTAATATATATATAATATTATAATATAGATTAAATATTATACTATTTATATATATAATATATATAGATATATTATATATAGATATAGAGATTTATATAAATATTAAATATATAGATATAATATATATATGAATATATATTATCTATAAGATCTATATTTAATTAATATAGACATATATATATATATATAATATATATATATATATAATATATATATATATTATATATATCTATATCTATAGTATATCTATATAGATATATATATATAATATATATATATATATATATATATATATATATATATATATATATATATCTATATATAATATCTATCTATATATATGTATCTATATATTTATATATAATCTATATATTATATATATATATCTATATATAGATATCTATATATATATATATATATACATATATATATATATATATATAATCATATATATATATATATATATATATCTATATATTTATATATATATATAATATATATAGTATTGGTAATCTTCTTAGGCACGAATATATAGTAAATTCAGTTGTAATTCCATCATAGTACGAGCAATGCTTTATGTGTTCATAGTAGTTTATGTAATGCACCGATTGACTGGCTCAGGTCAAAGATTGTTAGAGCACAGGTTTTATTGAAAGTTTTTGGATAGAGAAAGCTTGCATTGTTCACAGCAAAGGGAAAAATTTCAATTTATCGCCTCGTTTGTATAAATTAGATCCTTTCATCTTACGTGTCACGAAACGTCAGTTCAAATTGGATAATGTTATCCATTAACCATCATAATATGACATATGCTTGTTAATATGTACTTAGTGTTATGCTGTTTCAAATGAACGAATGCCCTCATTTGATATTTTGGTATTTTTCATTTTGTTTTTATTTTACTGCTAAATGGTTTGTAGCTCAAACTGCTAGTTTTTGGTAACTGTATGTTTAATAACATTTTAGGCCTTTCTTGGCCGCATGCACTGTAAACTTTATCTCTTTCCTTAATAAAACGCTCCAAGAAGAGGTCTATTGGAGGACGAAACTGTTGGGCATTTTCTGAGATATACCTTTTTTCATTTTCCTATGTGGAATACAACGAAATAGAATATATATATATATATATATATATATATATATATATATATATATATATATATATACATATATATATATATATATATATATATATATATATATATATATATATATATATATATATAAAGAGAGAGAGAGAGAGAGAGAGAGAGAGAGAGAGATGTAGTGTGTATATATATATATATATATATATATATATATATATATATATATAGATATATATATATATATATATATATATATATATATATATATATATATATATATATATATATATATATATATATATATACATACATACATACACACACACGCGCACACACACACACGCGCACACACACACACGCGCACACACACACACACACACACACACACATATATATATATATATAATATATATATATATATATATTATATATATATATATATCTATATATATATATATATATATATACATATATATATATATATATATATATATATATATATATATATATATATATATATATATATATATATATATATATATATATATTGCATACAACCAGGGGAAGGGTGAGAAGAACTTACTGGTATTTCTTCATGTGTTTCTACACCTAATCAGAGTTCAGGTACAAGTGCCAAGAAAACAAAATCGGAGTCATAAGAAGACTTCGTGGCAAGACGGTAGAACTTGTTCATCCAAACATCGGTTGAGGAATCTGCATCTCATCTTCGTTTTGGACGCCTGAACGAGAGAAGTAGCAAAGGAGGCTAAGATGCGTCTGGCGTCCATACTGCAACAAATCACTGTAGGCGTGTGATCATATATGCATACAACCATCAGTAACTTCGTGTATAAGTTTGTTACTTCTCTCGTTCAGGCTCACAAAACGAAGATGAAATGAAGATTCCTCAACCGATGTTTGGATGGACAAGTTCTGCCGAAGTCACTTACTACCAGACGTTTGGTCCTTCTAGCAACAACTCCATTTGAGGACTACCATCGCGAGATGTCAAAGAAGCATAGCGATATTTGTAAACTGGATGTAAATGTTTGTTTAAAAAAACTCAGATATGATGAGATCAATTTTAACAATGTATGCCCCACAGATTGGAATAATGTATTATATGACTTTTGTTAAAATAAAATGAGACTTGAATGTAATAAATTGCAAACAGCGAAGCTAAATAACTTTGTAAAAATAGTAACTGGACTAACCATGGCAATTATGAATTTGTGTGTAATTTATCTACAAAAACTTTTGATAACACAACTATTTTAGCTCTGGGTTATGGTTTGAATTTGTCTGTTAACAATAATATTTATTGGTTAGAAATAGGTAATGGCTTCTGCCAATTGAAAAAAAAATTCGCAACATCCCTATTGACAAACTGAATATCTGCAAGGGGATATATCATTCTGCTGGACTGGGTATATCACCTACTATTCCAAAGAGATTCTTTGAAACTTACAAGAAAATTAAGAATGACAACACTCTCCACATTACGAAAGCAGATAAGTCTAGTGCTTTGGCTATATTAGGTAAAACTGAATACGACAGAAAAATGTAGGAATGTTAAACGATCATACTACCTATATTTGACTGAGAAACAATACTTTAGAAAACGACAATGCTCAGTTTAACAAGAATATTAAGAAACTCCTGTATAACCATAATGATTTACCACAGAAATTTCTAACTACTTGTCCAACTTCTTATTTGTATGGTACAATAAAAGCCATAAACATGGCATTCTAGTAAGACCTGTTATAAGCTCTGTTGGTTCTTTTGTATACAAACTATCAAAATAGCTTGGTGAAATACTTGCACAACTAGTGGGGCCTCTCTCGTGATGTTCTCTTGAAAATAATGTAGATTTTATCAGTCAACTTAATCATTTTAACCCAAATTATGATGTTATAATGGTGAGTTTCGACGTTACTTCTTTTTACAAAGGTGCCAATAGATGACCTGTTAGAGTTTCTGGAGGATGAGATGAAAAAACATGTGTTCATATTGCCACACAAAACTTTGATAGAACTTATAAAATTGTGTATCAAAGATTGCAAGGTTACTTTTAGTGGTAATTATTTTGAACAGAAATTCGGTATGGCCATTGGAAATCCTCTCTCTCCTATTCTTGACCAAAACTGAAAAGTTCGAAAACAAAAATCTTTTGGTGCTTCCTTTTTATACTTGCTTTATTAACATCCCGAGACATGTCAAGCCACTAGGTATTCATGCTGTGTTCAATACGTTAGGAACTATTAGACACTTGCCGATTAGAAATTTACCTGGAAACGGAACAGGATGCATTTATAAGATTCCGTATAAAAGTTCTAATAAAACGTACGTGGAACAAAGTGGAAAGACATTGGTAGTTCGATTAAAACAACACAAATATAATGTAAGAACTGGTAATATATCAAATGCATTATTCGTACACATGAATAATAGTGACCATGGTTATTATAGAATATTTTGTCTTATTTTATGCAGTGATGTTCCTTTTTTATTTTCAAGATATATTGTGTCATTGAGGTTTTGAAAAAAAACAACGGAATATAGCAAAAAGCCGTCTACCAAAATACATAATACGTTACTGTCATTATTCATGTGTTCAAACTGCTAACATTTCATGCGACATACAAGACGCTGGGTTGGGAATTTCGGTAAAATTCGCTGGTATGTTGGTCGCTAGGCGTCTGGCCGGGAAAAGCCTCAGGCACATTCATATGGATAAATAGCGCATTTGAGGTGTAGGCTGTCCTAACTGAATACATATGCTGTTATATTCGTACATCTACAAATGTACATTTTCATTCTGGCCACCATCTTAATATTAACATTTCATTTTTTTGTGTGTGTGTGTTATTACGTGTTTTGTGGATTGCGAGTCCACAATATCTTGGCCAAGTCGCAGAATAAATAAAAAAGATAGGAAATGATCTCTGCTACCCACCTCATATAGTTAATTTATGTTGTCAAAAAGCTCACAAAAAGTTTTATAGTTTTGTTAATAATGAAAAAGATAGCCCCTAAAAATGTACTTAGCTTGCATTACTTTCGTGGATTTGAAACCACAAAATAAATACTTAAATCTTGTAATATTTATCGTTGTGTTTTCTTATAACTATTCCATTAAAGGTATGCTACTTAAGAATAGTCCGGTAACAAATAACATCATTTACAAAATTCCTTGTAAGGATTGCCATTCTTTTTATGTCGGTCAATCAAGCAAGGATTTTTTTTTTCAGGTTAAGAACACATATAAATTTATGTCTTTGGTGAGGTGAGAACTTTTGGAGTAATTGCATGTCTCCGATGACCGAGTTTTCTTTTCAAATATACAAATGAATAAAAAAATAATGCATAAATGAATAAATGGGGCAAATGTACGAAATATATTCTCGAAAAATAACAGGTTTATTTAGGGTTTTGTATTCTTCCTCTGTTATCCTTTGAATCATTTTTGAGAATTACAATGGCAAGTTCTCGATGCAGGTGAGATTACTGTTATAAATATTCATTCATTAAAATAATTCAAGATTTATGTCTCATATTTTCTGTAATTTTACATCTGTTTGTCTTTTCTAGTGGATTTTACACGTGCCTATTGCTTGGCTTTGCTATTTCTTCTTTTTCAGATTGGTCTTTCTGTTTTCTGAAAGTTTGCTGACAAGTTAATAGCTTTGTAAGGCTTGTTTGATGTATGTACGTCTACTACATTTTCGGCCAAAAGTTCCTCAGTCAAATATCCGTCGGCCAAATGTCTGCTTGGCCAAATACCCGCCGTCCAAACACCCATCGGCCAAATGTGCGGGAGCCTAATTTTTCCATCTGACTCCCAATATCAATGATATCATGTGTTTAACTATGTGACTGAAAAGTGAAGAAAGATTCCTATTCTGGTCATATTTCCACCGGCTTCCCATCCAGGTCTCACATGGACAGAGAAGTTCGCTCGTAATTTTTCCGCCATGAGAATTTTTTATATATATTCATTCCTGCAGGAGCAGAACAATTCTTCTCATCGTGAGCAGAAGTGCCTTCGTTGGCAACTTAAGATATGTTGTTAAAATGCAAGTCTGAGAAACTTGATGAATGCTCATCATCTTCTCATCATATTTGTTTTTCTGCTTTCTTTTCTATTTATTTGGGA
>NC_061092.1:59734558-59737058 GCF_015104395.2 Macrobrachium nipponense
CTCTTCTTCCTATTATCAAAATTGAAAACATGGAAAAACTTCCGCGTCAATGGATAAGAAAAATGAGAATCGAATCTCAAAACGACTAAGGTGGAATCGTTTTCGACAGGATGTACGTGCGCTACATCGATGACACCTTCGTCTGCGCCGACTCCCAGGATGAGATAGAGCAGCTGCGACGTGCATTCCACGACCACAGCTGCCTCACGTTCACGATTGAACATTGCCAAGATCGCCGCCTCCCCTTCCTTGACGTCCTTGTCGAACAGCGAGATTCCGAATTCAGCACGAGGGTGTACACGAAGCCGACGAACCTGGGAATGTGCATGAACAGTGAGAGTGAGTGCCCTGAGAGGTATAATCGCTCCACCATCAGCGCCTTCGTCAGGAAGGCCCTCTCACACTGCTCCTCCTGGAATGACACACACAGTGAGTTGGAGCGCGCCGCCCAGGTCCTCGTCGACAACGGACACACCAATCGTGCTGTTGATGAGTCAATAAGGAAAAGTATGGATGCCTGGTACCATCCAGGAACCCTGCCCCGACGTTGCAGAGCCCATCAAGCTTTTCTTCAAGGGGCACTTCCACCGGAGGTACAAGGAGGACGAACAAGCCTCCAAAAAAAGATCATCGAGGATACGTCAGCCCCGCCGACCCAGAGACAGAAATATTTAAAAATAATTATATATTATAAAACGAAGAAGACATGCAGCCTGGTGATGAGAAACAACCCTTCGCCCCCCCCCCCTGCAGGATCCCTTGAAGAAGACGAGTGTGGTCTACCGTTACACATGCCCCGTCCGAGGATGCCTCGGCAAATACGTCGGTATGACCTCCATGCGTTTCTCCAAGCGAATCTCCTGCCACGCCCAAGAAGGAGCCATATTCAACCACGTCAGGACTGCTCATAACAAACGGATAAAAAGAAATGATATTATCCCTAATATCATAATAATAGATCAGACAACAGATCCCCGAAGTCTGCGCCTCCTAGAAGCCCTTCATATAGGTAAGGAGAAACCAAACTTAAATATAACTCACGAAACGTTTCTCCTTCCCACCGCCGCCCGGAGAGCAGCGAGCGACCCCCCAACGATGCCAGATAATTAGGAGCCCCCACAGGATGATATGATTCCTGCTACAGACGGAATTCCTGACGTTCATCCCCAGGCACACCACTGTGGTGCTCGCACAAGAGAATCCCCCGAGACCTTCGAGGCGAGATCCACGGCTTCGCCCAAGACCCGGCCCGACCAATGAGAATGCAACTCTAGTGGGCCGTGCCACTATAAATACCGTTCCGCAAACTTTTCTTGCTACAGTCTCTTCAACCGACTCGTCCGAAGATGACCTACGAGAAGGTCGAAACGTCACGTAATAACAGCTATACTAGCACCAACACCAGACCTTAATTCATAGACGACCCTGGCCCGAACTGAACTACGCTTACGGAATAATACCGGCACTGACGACGACCCCTGCTTGACCTGGACCTGATATAGTGTTCTAATAAAAGATTCCTTCAGCATTTACAATTTTTGAAAATTCCCAATATGAATATTGGCCAGTTACTCAGAAACATCGCTGAGCCTGAGAAGCGAATTGTAAGGAAAGTAGAAAAAACAATATATAGAATCAACTCGCTTAATTCTGCCATCCTTTTTAACAGTATTTGCCTAAAAGAGGGTCTTCTACCAAAATACACATTCTTCCGGCTACATGACCCTACCGCCCATCGAGAACCAGGCACGAGGAGCTTTAGGAGGACCCTGCTGCAACGGCGGACTGCACGCCAAGGAACAAGAGAGGGCCGCTCTCGTCGAGGAAAAGGACAGCTTATACTCCGAGTGGGAGGGCCTCCGCCGTCGTAGCGACCCTGTTGCAGCTCCCCTCGTGCCTCAGACGAAGAAAAATGGCGCATTAGACAAAACCCCACCCCCAAGGGCGTGGACAACACGAATACATCATCGACTGCGTTCGCCGCCTGGAGGAAAAAGATGCTGAGAAGAAGAACAGGACCATTACCAAGAAACTCGTCGCCCCTCAACGGAGGTAAGATACGCCTCCCACAAGGACGTGACGAGTACATCAACCTCACAAGTCACGTCCCAACACCTGATGAAGACAAGATCCTGCGGATTGGCCTCAACTGCCACTTCATCACTCAGCCGAGGCCGATGGATAAACGCTTGGAAATGAATATCTCCTCGACAGTATCCAGAAGCAAGAGGACCTTGGGAACTTGCGGACGACTGACGCCCTTCAGCCCCTTCTGCTTGCCGAGGCCCTCACCGACCGTGGAGACTACCGCAGTGGTATCATCAGCCGTGACCTGAGGGAAGCAGCGAAGCAGTTAAGGAAGCGTGAGGACGTCACAGTACGCAGGGCCGATAAAACTGCTGCTTTCGTCCTTATCCAGACTGAGGAATACCACCGGAAGATTGAAGAAATCCTGGCAGACTCCACGAAATTCCGCAGAATCACCAAGAACTCCGTCGAC
>NC_061092.1:59742058-59756794 GCF_015104395.2 Macrobrachium nipponense
AACAAATTGGAAGTCTCTAGAACATTATTTAGAATTACGGTGAATTTTTGAAAATAACATTTTTTACGTCCGCTCGTTACGAATTCGTACATCATTTTGTGATAATATTTTTCCGGTGTTGCTTTTATTGTTTTACAATGTATTATATATCAAAATGATCGCAATTTAGTGTACAATACAACGCAAAAAAAAGTAACTGGTTAGCTTTGACCGTTTTCTGCACAGCGTGATTTGAATACAATTATGTATGAATTTTTTTTTTTCGCTACCATATATCGCATTATTTACATATGATAATGATATTATTTTTCATTTCTGATGGTTGCATTCTAACTTCAGGCAATGACAAAAAAAGGAGCCAAAAATGAACTCTTAATCTTCGAAAGTACGCGCGCTGTAATTTTTTGAAAAAATTATTTTTTCCACTTCCGCGCTCACTCCAAACCAGGCCCGGCATACGGGAGACGTTTTGATTTTTAGGGCTCCGGCGTAAGAGGGTTAAGGCAATTATCAGAGTAAACCAAAACAATTTAAAGGGAAACTTGGCTAAAATTAGTAAGCACCCCGAGAGAGGCTAGTTGTGACGTAAACTATGACGTCAGTCGTAAATGCAAGGTTCCCAGTAGTATGATAATGAGCGTAGAAACACTAATATTTGACACTCTTATAGAATGAGTATTAAATGAAAGGCTAGGGGCAAATCATTGTTGAGAATGACGATAATATTTCGGTTCGTCTTGGTGATACCATGGGGGTTAATGAATAAAAATTGGCATATATTCATACAGCAAATATTATAGAAAAGGAATTTGATAAATATACATATGGCACAATGTTATTATTATCATTGTACAATTTTACATTGATTGTAGGAATACATAGCAATTTTAACTATCAGTTATAATTGATTATCAATTATACAAAGTTTTTGGAATCGGTGAAATACATTAAAATAAAAATACGATCATTTGGAGGATTTTGGTATAACATGTTGACCCCGATATACCTGGTAACCCTTGCATAATAGTAAAAACACCTATGGGGAGCCAAGTAAATTATCTCGTGATTGCAAGACTGCTTTCGTGCTGCATGTTTATGCAATATGCAATATAGAAAAGAATGTTATACGTCATCTGCTGAATATTAAAAGGTAACTGTATAATAAGGGGATAAACAAGCATCAAACGATTTAGACGAGGACTAAGGTGACCTCTACGAGAATAATATTCGAATGATGAATATGGAAAAAGAAAGATATAAAAAATATTTTATTTATATCAAAACCTTTCTATCTTTTCAGACCAAAAGGATAAACAATGGCCGAATTTTCTTGCCTGCTAAACTGTCTCACTGACTACCTGAAACGACCATTATTAACAACTTACCTATTCTACTGACCTTTACACACACACACACACACACACACACACACATATATATATATATAAATATATATATATATATATATATATATATATATATATATATATATATATATATATATATATATATAAATTTTGTCGGTAACTGAACGATACTTTATGTATGGATGAAACTCCAGAGTAACGATGGTTTTCACAGAGTAAGATTAGTGCATATTTCAAGTTAAAGGAATCTTGAATCAACCATGGAACCATATTTCGCAATTAATATTCTCATTTGATGCCCATTTCCTTATTGTACTCTACTTAGGCGTTTGACTGTTTAAAACAATAAAAGAATTCCATATACTATTAATACTAGGACTACCAACATCTGGGCGGAATGCCTAGTAAAGTACGTCATACAGCAGTATCAATGAGCGGGAGGGCCTTCAGTAATGACGTTTTACTGACCTCTGTCTAGAAGCCTGCGTCATTTAGCTACAGTTTCCTTTAAATTTCTTCCATTTACTTTGATAAGTGCCTTAATTATCAACATTAGGACATCAGTGCATATTTTTGGCATTAGGCTGTGGCTTCAAATAGCTATTTTCAATATCCGAGGCTTTGGTAATATTTTATCGATGAAAATCAATTAGACATGGCCCTGAAATGCACAGTAGGTACCAGTATATATTATTCATAAGAGCAACAACCCGTATTTGATAATAAACGAATTGGTGGCTTACAAATTTGTGAATATAAAAATTGTTGCAGTGTATGAAACAAAATCTTAAACTGCCGAGTAAAAAACGCGAATTGGCATAATCGAGATTAACTTATACCTCTCTTGGCAGCTTATGGTCACAGTCACTGTACTTTTGGTTGGTTCGGTTTCTGTTGATGGCAAAGCACTTATAATAACCTATAATTACTCTTGGGTGTAAGTTATTCCTGAGGTATAGTGAGTTATATATTAAAACGAAATTTGCGGCTTATTTTGTGAACACAGAAAAAGGTTACAGTGAACGCAATGTTAATCCATATAGATATATACATACACACCCAAACACTCATATATATATATATATATATATATATATATATATATATATATATATATATATATATATATATATATATATATATATATATGTATATGTATATGCCAAAAGACGTGGTAACATCAGACATTATTATTTTTCTAATCATACCGTCGAGTTTTCGGGAATTCATAACTATTCCCATCATCTGGATCACTTGTCTATAGAATGTCATGAAAAGAAATGAAACATTAAGAAAATTATACTGAATGACTAGATCTGACATTATTAAAAATACCATAATTAATACTACTCTTAAGTACACAAGAATGTAAGGTAAAAATATATGATGTTAGTATACAAAAGGAATATAAACAAGAAATTTAGTAGTAGTCAAAACTGACACAGAAACAATAACTAAGTAAGAAAAATTGTTTACAATAAACTTAAATGGCCAAATTAAATAATTGAGCAGACAGATGCAGAAATATATAACAAATGAAGTTTCAAAATAAGAATAATGTTAACAATGTGCAAAAAGTAAACTGGAAAACTTTTGTTCATGTCTGTAGTTAAAAGATGCCTGCGCAAGTTAAGGGTATTGCTGGGAATGGAAGAGGGAGAGGAGTTGGGAATTCAAATACAATGGAATGTAGTACGAGAAAACTGAGTTCTTTTTTTTCTCTTGAAAGTTGGTTATTATTGTTGAAAATAAGGAGGGGCTCTAAAAAAAAGAAGAGAATAACGTTTTCTGAATGTCTGACAAATTGAAAATCACTTTATTCTACGTGATGGTGGTAGGATGTGGCATGGAGTCTGTTGGCACTAGTTCCTTTCTTGCCTCAAGTTAAACTTGGGCTATGGATGACGCACTCAAGAACCCAATGAGAACCTCAAGTAATCGCTCGGTACATGCCACATAAGGCACCAAATTCCATTATGGGCAAGGGAACTTGTAAAGATAAGGTATGTATCAACTCCGGGAGGGTGTCTTTAAAGCGGATTATTATTTAAAATCAGTGACAATAATATACGTTTGATTAAGACAAAATTGTAAGTGAATGATGGAAAATATACAATCATTATCATTTTGCTCGTATGTATTTATTAGTGCACTGAAATTATTGTCTGTGTGGACACACGTATCCACACGAATAGCAACCGCACTGTGAGGAATGTTTTGCGAAACGGAAAGTTTCCATTCCTGAAAGACTCCATTTCTAAGGAAAAGATCGACTGGAAAAGAATAAAGAAAAGAAGAATAATGATAAGGTTCCTAAGATTTTACACCATTAAACTATTTAAAATGTTTCTTATTCTCTAATGCAATTTTTTTTATTTATTCTCTGCATCTTTATTTAATTTTTACTTTTTGTCTTATTTCTAGACTTTCTCCGATTTCGTTAACGATATACTTGTAAAAACTATATTACAAACGCCAAGAAGTTATTAATAAAAAAAAAAAACCAGCATTGTTGAAACTCGTAACAAGACTTCAGGGTCTGATTACAGTGGTAATGGGAGCTATCTGGAAAGAGTGTGAGGTCGCATGAGATGAACAAGCAACTGCTGATATGCCCACAAAGCAAAAAAGAGTGGATGCTTCCATCACTTCAAATCCCTCCTCGTGAAGCATCCATACAGAGGCCATTAAGTGGGTTCTGTATCCATCTAGGAACCACTAAGGGGGTTCAGCAACCGTCCAGAACCCACCTGCATCCATCTATAAGCCATTAATTAATATTATTAAAAAGAGTCGCTTTGACGATGCCCCAAAAATTAAATCAGGTAAAGATCGGTTTTTCTGATGAAGGGAATTACATGGAATTACTCAGTGATTATTGAAATTAGCCTCTCTTGAAGGATAATTATTGATTCAAAGAGACTGATACCCTCTGTTAGCAGCCTGTCAGCAAGCAGGTTTACACACTTTAGTTAATAAATAACATTTTGGCGCTTTTCTATGCTCACCTCCTTCTCCCTCGACGGGATAATCCCTCATCTCCCAAATATATACAGCCAACCCCCCACCCCCCCCCCCCCCCTCATCTCTCTCTCTCTCTCTCTCTCTCTCTCTCTCTCTCTCTCTCTCTCTCTCACTTCTCAAATGTTTTATATTTTCTACGCTAAACTTTTACTTTGCGGCTTGAAGAAAATCTACACAATTTTGTCTGGAATGTTTTATTTTAGGTTTTGAAAGTTTCAGAAGAACTGTTTTCTTATAATACGTCACAAAATGGCATTCAATAGAAGGTTAAGGCAAAGATAGAAACTATTCCACGGTAATCTTCAGGTTCCTGGTGCTTTAATGGTTTTTCTCAAGTTTCTTAATATGGAACAAATTTGTCTGGAATGTTTTATTTTAGGTTTTGAAAGTTTCAGAAGAACTGTTTTCTTATAATACGTCACAAAATGCATTCAATAGAAGTTAAGGCAAAGATAGAAATATTCCACGGTAATCTTCTAATCTTCAAGGTTCCTGAAGCTTATGGCTCTCAAATTTCTTAATATGGAACAAATTTGGATCAGTTTTATTCTGGTAATACGGCGAAAGCAAAAAACCAAATTTTCTGATAAAACCTTGAATGTTTAGTAATAAGATTTTTGAGCAATGAGGCTGAAACTGGAATATGAGAACCTTTATCATTTTACAAGGCGAAATCTTCCAAGGAGCTGGTTGTTCTTTACAAATATTCCGAATTCTGAAATGCTCTAAAATTGCAAAGGCACAAAAGGATTTCTATGTGAACTTTCAGGCTGATGAAACATACAGTGATCCTGAAATAAAAATCAGTACTCTTACAGGACCTTATTTCAAATTGGTCATTTTCCTGAAATCCATTGTGACAGGAATCGATGTATCTTTGTTAAGAAATCTATCACTGCTCGATAGGACGCTTTCTCTCTACAGGTTCTACTAAAATAATGAACATTTAATGCCCTTGATGTAAATTTGATTCCGAAAAACCCCTTACAAATAGCTCCCGTTTCAGAGTAAAATACCGACTCTGCCCTTTGATGACGTCTAATGTGGCTACATAAGTATACTTGTCCCAGATGTGATATGGGAAATTATGTGGGATCCACGAAGCGTCTTCTTAGGGTATGGGTCGATTTTCATAGGGGGGCAGTCACAGAACGGGATGTCGCCTATCCAACCCAGATGCATCTAATATGAGAAATCATTCTTTACCATGTAAAACTAACATCGAATACGAATATTTCTCTATAATTTGACAGATCAACAAATCTAAAGACCTATTTATTTTAGAGACGTTGAAAATAAAACAACTTGTTCCGTTATAAATACCCAGTCCTCAGCTGTTCAACTTTTTTATCGTGACTTTATTGTTGTTGTTAACACCTGTTATTGTTTACTTTTCGTTTCTGCCTTCAGTTTTACTCTTGACTTTGCTCTCGTCGGTAGTCCTCTATTCCTTTAGTTATTATTATTATTATTTATTATTATTATTATTATTATTATTATTATTATTATTATTATTATTAAATATTTTTTTATATAAATCTTAGTAACAAATTCAATTTTAAAATTTCATGGGTTTTTTTTGTAACTTGTGTTTCAACTTAACTTATTGTGTGTTTTACATATAGTCTCCTTTTTAATTGACTTGTAGATAACTATTGTTTTTAATTTTATAATTCTCAAAAAGTTATCAAAAAATTATTTTACTTACATCTATTGTAGAATTCCTTGAGGATGCAATAATGTATTGCAAAACGTCGGAATAAATGTCATAATGTCAAATTCCTGTGTGTTTCTGCCTGCTTCCATCTACTTAGTGTATATATATATATATATATATATATATATTATATATATATATATATATATATATATATATATATATATATAGATATATATATATATATATATATTCATAGTGTTTCATATACAGATTTACTAGATCAGGGTTAAGTTGAATACCCATGAAGCCGCCGAATATCTTTTTATCTAAACGGAATTCTTCCCAAAGGATTGTTGGTAGAACAGAGCCGCACCGGTGACAAACGTGTTTATCACAGATCAAGTGGGACATGTTCATCATATTATTCCAATTAGCGAGGAATCATCGTGATTATTGATACAACTATATTTAAGTAACAGTGAACAGAATACGACCCTGCCAATTTCCAACATTGATAATTCTCAATTGTAATAATTCAGGGATAGTTGAACCAGCAAACAACTTATTTTCATGTGCTCCAGAGATTTTGTCCTATTGTTCAGACCAAAAATCTAAAGTATTAGGCATCAGTAAAAAGTCCCATCTATAAAATAAAATTTGTTCTTTTATGCACAAAGGAAGGCCCGAAGGAAACATGCATCAAACAAATTAAAATCCTATCCTGATGGTGTCAAAAATACTAGAAATACTCCACTGGCAGACAATACTTTGCGTTTGATATTAAAATATATTATAGGTATGGAGATAGGTACTGACATATGAGCGCTGTTATGAACAAGTTGACTTAGCCATGTTAAGTGTTATGTCATGAGATTTTGAATTTTATTCAAAGCTTCCATCACGTTTTCAAAGGTTTTCAAGTGTCTTCACGATATTTTCAAGAGGTTTTCAATTGATTTATAAGATTTCAAAAAAATCTCATGATATTTTCAAAATATTTTCAATGTATTTTCAAAAGATTTTTAAGGGATTTCACAAGTTTCATGAAATTTTCAAAAGGTTTAAAGAGAGTTTTGAAAGATTTTCAAAGGATTTTCGAGACATTTTCAATTTTATTTAAAGCTCCCATGAGATTTTCAAAGGATTTCAAGTTTCTTGATGCCATTTTCAACAGATTTTCAAAGTATTTTTAAGATTTCAATAATCACATGATATTTTCAAAATATTTTAAATCGGTTTTTATGGGATTTTTAATGGATTTTACTGGCTTCATGAGATTTTCAAAAGGTTTCAGGAGAGATTTGGAAGATTTTCAAAATATTTCATGAGAGTTTAATTTTATTCAAAGATTCCATTAGGTTTTCAAAGGCTTTGAAGAGACTTTATGATATTTTCAAAAGGTTCATGAGATTTTTGATATTCTTAAAAACTCCTTTGAGGTTTTCAAATGATTTTCTATGTATTTTACAACTTTTTTAAGAGGTTTTCAATGGATATTAAGATTTTATGAAATAATATGATAGTTTCAAGATATTTCTAACATATTTGCATGAAATTCTGAGGGATTTCACTATCTTTCTTGAGATTTTCAAAAGGTTTCAAGAGAGATTTGAAAGATTTTTAATAGGTTTTATGAGATTTTTCATATTCTTCAAACGTCAAATGAGGTTTGCAAATGATTTTCAAGTAACTTTATGACATCTTCAAGATATTTTCAAGAGGTTTTAAAATGATTTATGTTATTTTCAAAATATTATCAATATATATTCATGAGATTTCTAGGGGATATCACTAGTTTCATGAGATTTTCAAAAGGTTTCAGGAGAGGTTTGAAAGTTTTTCAAAATATTTCATAAGATTTTCAATTTTATTCAAAGCCTCCATAAGGTTTTCAAAGTTTTTCAAGTGTCTTAATATTTTCAAGAGGTTTTCAAATGATTTATAAGATTTTAAAAAAATCTCATGATATTTTCAAAATATTTTCAATGTATTAGGGCAACTTTAATTTAGACCCTCTTTCTAAAAAAAAAAAAAAAAAAAAAAAAAAACGCGGAATACACAACAACGCTTTGAAATATTCAGTATAAAATTAAAACAGGATTCGGGGTTTGACAAATTATAAACAGTTTTTATTCACGATTTGAGTGTGAGCGTTTTGGTTTGAAAAGCATCCTTGAGAAAGACGGCAATTACGCGAGTACTCATTTGGGTATTATTTTTTTAGAACTCGGATAGTAGATAATTATGCTAATTTATGAGAAATATTTCACCAATTATAATTTAATTACTTGTATTAGAAAGATATATTATTTATGTTTCAAGTAACTCTTAAAATTGATTTAAAATACCAACAATTGATTTTTAAATGAATATCTGAGTGCCCCTTCAACCCACTGTCTTAATGAAAATAGGATGAACGAGGAAGAGATTACTCACGATTTCCGGAGTCAGTATAAGTTACTTTGGCAACATGATGACGTTATCGAGGGTTGATTATCGATATGGATATATCTTGTTTTCAAAATTTATTTAAAACGCTTCTACATTTATTATAATATGTGGCCTGAAAGAGAGGTGGTATATTAAGCATAACAAACATAAATGGTTCCAGAATAACTGAAATTGTCCTAAATATTACATAAAATGATACAGTCTTTCAAAAACAAAGCAAATAATCCTTAGTCATCTTAAGGATGCTTCTCACTCCGACTCCTGGATTGTCCGAAGTAAAGAGCCTCGGGCCTTCCATTTGTTATGGAGCCGATTACTGACTCCGTAACATTTGGTGTCCCGAGAGTCGTTTTCGTCTCATAAGTCCTTCTTCATCTTCTTCCTCTTCTTCTTCACCGGTTAATTCATTATCTGTGTGGGTATTTTCATCAGCCTCTTTCTACTGTTTCTCTCTTGTGTCCTTCGTTCATGCATTTCTTTGTCTCTCGTATCTTCATTCATGCAATCTTCCTTTCTTTTATGCCTTCCTCGTCTATGTTTCCATAACACTTCTATTTCCATGATCTTACTTTTAACCTTTTACTCATCACCTTCACTGGTCATCAGGGGCCCTTTAAAGGATCTTCATCTGCACTCTTGTGGTTTCCTGGCATTCATATGTATGACAATCTAACTGTTTATCTCAGATGAAAATTCTTTCATGATATTGTTTTCATATTTTCTGAATTTTCTTCCTAATGGTATCAAATTAATTATGTAATAGAGATAAAGTGCAAAGTTTATTTAGTTATAAAATAATTTCAGGATTCGTAAAACCATTTTACAGTAAAAGAACATATATATTTTTCAACCATAAAAAAGATGTTACTCAATGAGACTAAGACGAAATATTGGCTTAATATTAGAATGAATGGCTGAGATTTAAAGCCATATTTTATGCTTAGCGAAGCATGAATTTATATTTTTAATAATGTAGGCTTAAATCCTGGACATCAGCAGGTTGAATGTTTTCATAAATGTAGTTTATTTTTTGCTGTTGATAAAGACCTGTAAACGGCAGACAAATAACTCTCACTTCCTAAGATATAACACTAATTGTGTTATCAAATTTGTTTTAAAATGAATCCCAAGGCAACGACTTTTTATTTAAGTTTATTTTAGAAATTTTTGAAAACGTAACAACATTGATATTTTTTCCTTAAGACCAGTGGTTTAAAATAAAAACTTTTCATTTTATTTTACATAAAATGAGCTAATCTTATTTTATGGAGGGGGAACCGTCAGTTCAAAAATTAAAAAGAATTTCGTCAGTGCTTTTCAAGGTAAGATTAATAATAGTCGAGGCAGTAACGATCCAATAAATATGCAAAGGTTAAATTAGATATTGATACTTCAAAAATCAGAGGACAAAGTTTATCTTCAAAGAATGAATAAAATTTAAAGGAAGAAAATGCGCTAAAATATGAAATAACAACACTGATGATTTTCTACTGCAAGAATGATTAACTACGAACATAAAATAACAGTTGTTTTATCTAATACATAAAGAATTATTTCATACACTTATGGCAAAATTGCCAATAGTAATAAAATATAAATTATGAATCATTATTAATAAAGATATGAGGAAACAACAAAAACCAAATCCAGACACTCTCTTAAGGAAGTTAACAAAAAAATAGAAGAAAACGATTGAGAATAAATATGAAAATTCTTCCCCCGCAGAATCACAAGCGGAATCCAATTCCAGTGGAGTGAGGCTACAATGAAAGTTGACCAGTTTTCAATTTCCTCGACCTTCGGCTGCAGTTCCTAGAACACGGCAGTCCGAAATCCTCCTCAGTTCTTTTTCTCCGCACCAAATTCCTTCCTTCTAAACTTCGGCCTTCCTTCTCTCTTTTCTCCTTTCTCTCTCTCTCTCCTCCTCCCCTCCCTCTCTCTTCTTAACATAACAACCTTGGCTCTCTCTTCTTCTCTCAACATTGCAAAGCGCAACATTAATTAGGACCTTCTCTCTCTCTCTCTAAAAGAAAAAAAAAAAAAGTGCGGGAATGCACAACTACGCTTTGAAATATTTCAATATGAAATTAAAACAGGATTCGGGGTTTGACAAAATAAAAGTAGTTTTTATTCACGATTTGAGTGTGAACGTTTTCGTTTGCAATATTTTTCGCGAACTTCGACTTAACAACTTCGCACATTCAGTGAAAAATATCCTTAAAAAACACGGCGATTACGTTAGTACTTATTTGGGTAATATTTTTTTAGAACTCGGATAGGAGATAATTATAATTTATGAGGAATATCTCACCAATTATATTTTCATTACTTGTATTAGAAAGATATATTATTTATGTTTCAAGTAACTCTTAATATTCCTTTAAAACACCAACAATTGATTTTGAAATTAATATCTGAGTGCCCCTTCAACCCACTGTCTTAAGGAAAATTGGATGAATGAGGAAGAAATTTCTCAGGATTTCTGGAGTCAATGGAAGTCACTTTGGCAACATGATGACGTCATCAAGGCTTGATTATCGATATGGATATATCTAGTTTTTTTAAATTTATTTAAAACGCTTTTACATTTATTATAATATGTGGCCTGAAAGAAAGGTTGTATATTAATCATAACAAACATAAATGGTTCCCGAAAAACTGAAATTGTCCTAAATATTACATAAAATGATACAATCTTTCAAAACACAAAGCAAATATTCCTTAGTCATCCAAAGGAAGATTCTCACTCCGACTCCTGGATTGTCCGAAGTAAAGAGCCTCGGGCCTTCCATTTGTTATGGAGCCGATTTCTGACTCCGTAACATTTGGTGTCCCGAGAGTCTTTTTCGGCTCATAAGTCCTAAGAGGAAGACCCCGTGTGTGTGTGTGTGTATTTATTCATATGTCGGTATGTGCGTATTTGTAGACGAATACGTTCGTAAATGCGTGTGCGTGATGAAGATTTCTGGCTGCCTCTCCATTTCCCTCGTTCCATAAAAATTCATATCATGTAAACATATGCAAAAACACGAACAAAATTTTCTACGCCTTTCTTTTAGAAATATCTCCTCCAGAAACGAAAAATGCCGCCCTTATTTTGAAAGACTCGAATCTGGATATCCCTGAGTTGCCTGATGGCTTTTGATATTCGGAAACAGACAGACAGACAGATGAAGTCATTTTAAGTCATTTACTGAGGTTTTATACATTTTCAAGGTTTGGTTTTTGCATAAATATTTTGGCTTCTCCGCCACAGAAAAATGTTCAAATCCTTAATTTTAAGTAGTGTCCTTCATTCCTCGCTTTATTCACTCATTTCGGGCTTCTCTTTTCTCTTTTCGGTCCTTTCGTCTTTTTCAGTTTATTATTAACCTTCCACCACAACAGCTCTCCTCTCTCTCTCTCTCTCTCTCTCTCTCTCTCTCTCTCTCTCATGTTCAACTTCTAAATATCATTTTATGTTTTCTCTTCTCGCTTAGAATTAATGCTTACGATGATTTAATATCCACTTGTTTGATATACCAACGATAAGACGATATAGTTAGTTATGTTGCTGTCCTCCTGACGGGACACATTGAATACGAATAACCTCCTAAAGAGATGAAACGTTCATGTCTCTCTCTACTGATAGGTTGGGGTCGTTTAATGTCCTCAGATGTTCAGTCGTCGATTGTCATGGTCATAATATATTCCCTTTTTTAACCTATATGTTGATCATGAAAACGTACTGCAATTATACAAGTACTTCCTTTCTCTTGTGAAGAATGGGGAGGTGGCCTTAGAGGAAATAAGGATAACTGTCACCGCCACCTTCGTCCTTAACTGCTGGATCCAGAATGAAATTGATGTGCAAAGCAAAACTACAACATCAACGACGTCATCGACCTACACATCGTGATATCATTTATGTATTTCTGCATTAGATCCAAAAGTTCCCCTTTGCAACTGTCATTGATCCGACAGAATGCTTTAGTCCCATTGAATCTTCATTTATAGTAACTATAGTTCCATTTTCAGCTTTCTTTGGTTTAAAGTTTCCTTGAATTAATCATCTCTAGATTCTCATTACTAAAAACAAATTTAAAGAAAAGCCGTGAGCCAATCATGATGTCATTTCTTTCAAACTTACATTTTTCTGCCGTTGAATATTTTGCCCAACACAAATGAAGTAGTGCCTTGATTTCGCAGCTGGATTTACTCCCCTCTGAAGATGTATATGGCTTATGAACGTTTTCTCATATCTGATACTCTTAGTTTCACAGTTTTTGTTAAACAAATAGTTTTGACATCACTGGTGCACATTAATATTAGCAAGGGACAAAATTCGACGTATTAGCCCTCAGTCTACAGTTTTATCGCCTTTAATTTTCAAAAAAGCTAAATAAAATCATAAATAGAGGATATTGTTTTAAGCGATAGTCCTAATTCGTATCCAGTCATAATTATTTTCTATTAATTATCTGTAGTTTCATACTATAATTCGTCTAGTATTATTATCCTCTGCTTTTGTTAACAAATACTTCTCATATAACATTTCCAGGAAAATTCATTTTTTATCTTCAAATTCCATGAAATCCAAGGATTTTTTTTTTTTAATTGGGCATGTTTAACTATAATTAGCATAAACAGGGAAGTTTAAATGCACTGTGAATTTCTTTTTATATCTTCGAGACCATTTTGCCCTTTTGTTACTTGCCCAGGGTAATAGAAATTATTTGATATCACAGTTATTTTCTGTATACCCTCTGGGTATGCAGAAGTGGACCTTCGACCTAACTGTGACTCTGTGCATTTGGCAACCAAGGTTTCTTCAAGTTTCAGTGAGAAAAGGTGGAAGAGAAACACAATATTTGATGATGTAGTTCTGATAAATATTTCGTGTCAGAGATAGAAAAGCTTAAGAGTCACTTCCTTTCTATCCTGTGACTGTGACTATATATTGGTATATAATGAATAAAGCATCAACAAATGATGGGTAATATTGATGCAGGTGACTGGAAACGGAGTTAAATCACTTTATAAAGCTCTTTAAAGATCACAAATTTCACCACTCAAAGACAAGGACAATTTTCTCATAATTTTGCCGGCGGAGCAAATCTTCTGCAGGGATAGATTCGCCTCTTTTCAGCAGTTTTAGCAGTTGTGCTGACTCTCCTGTGGCAATCATAACTATTAAAAGGACTTCAGCAGAACGAAAATAGCAAGATATATATATATATATATATATATATATATATATATATATATATATATATATATATATATATATATATATATATATATATATATATATTTCAGCCAAGAAGGTCAAAACCAAAAGCCGAACTTGCCTTTCTTTTGGTCCTTTCGGTTAAACAATCAGGTGAAATTTCTCATGAGGATGATCAGTGGATCATGAAGTTTACTTATAGAGGAAAGAACTAAAAAATCTGATAAATGTTTACAGGCTTAAATTGTTACTATGGATGACAGTAAGATTTTGAACAAAATATAATGATTACAGTTTTTCCATTCTTGTTTTGCAAATTAAACTTTGACCTGACTGCTCTAGTTTCTATATCGTCGCGAGGTAGTGATATATTTGTGGTTTTCCAATGTCGTTCAATGTTCTTTTTTTTTTTCTTTAGTACGCGGCATTGAATTCCACTAAACTTTCATGAGACAATTAGAATTATGCCACCGTAGAATAGATTTTATTACGGTACTAAATATGTCGACTTCACATTCGTAATAGCTTTAGTAATTTTTTTCTTCATAATCTCGTAGATAACTCACTTCATTCGTGACTTTATAAGATCATAATCACATAACAAAAAAGAATGTTCAGGATTTGGCCTGTATGATAGGGTGCCTCCCCTTTCTGCATGAGGAGTGGCAACTCATCCTCACCCTAGTAGTACAAGAATAATGACTGCTTCTTCTCTATAAATATACCTACCTCATTAACCTCTTTTTTGCTTTCTAAATATACAAGTTACTGAGAAATAGCTCTAAATTACACAAGGTTCACTTCTCTCTCTCTCTCTCTCTCTCTCTCTTCTCTCTCTCTCTCTCTACCTCTCATCCCTCTCTCGCTCTCTCTCCCTCAAACTCACAATTACGTGGGAAATAGAATATTAATGTTATTTTCCCTTAATTCACTGGAAAGATTCTCCGTATTCTTCAAACAATGAATAAATTTTGGTGTAGATCTCAGTCTCTATCTGGAGCCAGAATTTGTTGCCTCTTCCTTAA
>NC_061092.1:59757294-59776071 GCF_015104395.2 Macrobrachium nipponense
TGATGCTGCAAGGATATGTCTTTCCGTACGCTTTTTATACAGGTCTATCTCCCAGACACATACAAGTCAATAGACTGGCTTCAGATGGAGCTAGGTGCCACCTGGAGAGGACTTTATTGACACAATCTTTACTTGTGTCTTTATCATGTGTATGAACAGAAAAGTCCAGGTAAATGCTCATCTTAGGGTGGGTTGGGAGAATACAGGGGTGATCCTTCAAAATGGCCGCCAAAATAACCACATTTTACCAAAAATAAATCATATTTTAGCCATAAGTATTACTTAAAATAGATATCAAACCATTAAATATGGTCACACACCCTTTATAAACTATCATCAAGCATATTTGCATAATGCCATGGCGACCACCATTAGGGCCAAAATGGCGCCCAAAATAGATGAAATTGTAGAAAAATTCACATTAGCCATAAATATTAATGAATTTGGAAATGAAAACATGAAACATGGTCATATACAGTAGGGATACGCTTATTAACCATGCTTGTGTAAGACTTTGCTTCACATCCAATAGCATGACCACCATACAGGCTAAAATGGCGCCCAAAATGGGTGAATTTGTAGAAAATGGTCGTATATTGGAAATATATTATGTAGTTAATACGGAAAAAAAGCCCGAAATATGCTTCTAGGGCCATAGGCAACTTTTATCAAATATACTTGAATTGTTTCCATCCTAAACTTCAAGATGGTAATCAATATTTTTGCGCAAAAAGCAGGGCGCCCAAATAGATAACATTGCTCAAAAAAGCATGTACAAGTGTTGTTTCAGATCAAATATGGTGGCTAAAATGCCAGTCCAAATTCTTGTCGAATAAACCATCAATGGCTGTAAATGAAACGTACGGGGAAGAAGCCATGCAATATGATTCTAGAGCCATTAGACACCCATAGAAAATTACGTACTCCTATATTTTCCTAATCCACCCAAACCCAAACTATCACTTCTAGCATTCTTATTGTCAATGTTAATTCCTTTCTGTTTTTATTATGTGACACCACGGCCTTACAATGTGTAGCACATTATGAATCACCCAAGTATGATTATAACGAACTGCACATTCAAGACTACTGCAAGCAAAGCAAATTCGTCGTGATCAAGGTAGTAACAATGCTCACAGGGAACAAGCTGCATTGATTCCTGATCACATTGATCCTAATGTCCATGGGGTTCACATGGAACCTGCTGTAGGAAGTTCACACTTATAACTTCACAATTAAAGAGAATCAATCAGATAATGGAAACCAATCAACCTCTAAGCAATTACGAGCATCATCTCAATCTACAACTTCCAAGCATCTCTTTCCTAATTATTGCCACTTCTGCAGACTGAAGAGAAAAAAGTTCATGTAAAGAGCAGATTTCGCATGAATTAACACTTGCATCGTCAGAACAAATGATCAAAAGTGCTCCTGAAGAATCAGATGACACAGATGTACTACGCGACATTCAAGGGGTAGATCTTCTTGCAAGGAATTTCAAGTCCATGATAAATTACATTCGATTACATTCGCAAAGTTGGTGTCACAAAACCTAGCGCTTCCTTGAAAGAAGACGATGTTGGCAACTTTGAATTGGTAAAGAAGGAAATACAAAGTACAATCATTGAGAACAACAAAGCCATACCAATGAAATTGATTTTACGAGTTGTACGATGATGGTCATGACAGAGACACTCGTTACCGAAGTAAAGTGAAGCAAAGAATTTTGAAAGAGTTATGATGTGTTGTACTTTCTGAAGATCGGTAACAACAGCCCTGAGGTAGTTGTAAGTAAAGGAGGCATTGAATCAATGACAACACGTTATGAAAAATTGTATTTTGCAATTTTGCTGCCTGTCCTATAGCTTACTCCACGATCAGAGTCTGTGCGTACCCTCAGAAGCCTCCTGGTGGATCCAATATAAAACCCAGAGTTTCTTAATATTAGAAATCACTCTAGATTGTGTAAAACTTTTCAGTTTTAGGGCAAACGTCCAACAGCCATGAATTGACCACTTTAGAATCGTTAATGATCAAACTGTACCTCTCTCTCTCTCTCTCTCTCTCTCTCTCTTCTCTCTCTCTCTCTCTCTCTCTCTCTCTCTCTCTCTCTCAAGTCTTGACATTGCCGCTTAAAGGTTAGTCCAGCTCTTCTTAACTGAATTTGTTTATTTTTTTAGTTAAATTATTTTTTTTATTTTATGTTTTGTGTTTTTTAAGTTGTCCTTTTTAGTTGTTCCTTTTGATATTCTAATTTTGTAATCGTTGTGCAACTTTTTTTTTTTATTTCAAATACATAGCCTTCTTGTAAATAATTATATTATCTATTTTGTGCAACCCTCGAAAATGTAACGAAGACATTATAAAACGTCGGAAATAAATTGACCCATTTTAGCAAGTCTTTACGTCCTCTTCATTGATATATATATATATATATATATATATATATATATATATATATATATATATATATATATATATGCACGCAAGTAATAGAAAATAGAGTATGCGAGAGAGAGAGAGAGAGCTAGGATTGACATATTGAAGAAAGCAAATGTTTACGGAGACCAAAGAGGAGCAAAACGGAAAAAGGATTGATAGTAACAGCCTATAGACTATAGCTTCTTATCAAAGGTGACAAAGGGAAGTAGTAAGAAATGAAAAAGAATAGATCAATTCAAAGAAAGAGAAGCCTTTCGAATAGAATACAAGACAAAGGCAATCGGAGAATTGATGAATTTTAGAAAAGCAGTGACGACTGTGAGGACAAAGCGATATTATCCATTCGTCAGTCCAGCCTTTGACGGTTCCAGATTTCTTATCGTTTCATTGTTGACTTCTTATCGTTTCCATTTCATTGTTGCAAAATCAGGATTCTTTCTTTTAGTAAGTGTGAGAATTCTCAGAGGATGTCTTTCATGCAGTTTCTACAATTCCCATGATGAACATTTCATATATTTCGTAGTTGAAAGGAAAATATTACGTTGACAAGAAGACAAACTAAACCTAAGAAACAAATTACTCTAAAAATATAATTTGATATGTTATTGATGAAGAAAAAAATATAAAATGTAAAGAAAAAAATAATAAAATAATAGTGAGCAGGGAAGGATCAAGCAATCATAAGTAACTTAACTGATAGGCCGTATGACACCACATTAATATCTGCGTTATCTGAGTAAAAGTATATCAGGTCTGTCGTAATTTACTGATTTGTATATCTTGAATACCGAGAGGAAAACTGGATCGAAACATTACTTTGCTGCACTAGAAATGGAAAGCGATTTCATGAATTTGAGTTTGAATTGCTAAAGCTGTACTGCATTAACTCATTTGCTGAATAATTTGCTTGGAGACATTAAAAATCAAAGACATATAAGCGGACCGAACAAATGAAAGTCAATACATCAGCGCCAACCAAATGATTTGGGTGCAACAGGAAGTGAAAGTCACGAACGTTGATGTTATTATCATGAAAAACTTAATAAACAATGTTATATAAGGGAAAATGTCTGATAGAAAGTTATAATCATTATCATTCTTGAAAACAAAACTAAAAGCTTACTTTTTCTTACGAAACATTTGTGGCTTAAACCTAATTTGAATGTAGACGCTTCAGACAGAAGCAAATTCCATCTGTCAGCCTGGTTGTCATTGAAGTGAGGTTTTCTTTTCCATGACAACAAAGATGAGAAATGATTCATAACAATATAAGTTTTATAATCGTAATTTCCATTCCTATAACGTAGGTGAATCTCTGTATGAACGTCTCAATTAATGGCTTCAACTATCATTACCAAAAAGGAAAATCCTTTTTCTTGTTCCCTTCAAAATGGAGAAACAGAACTATTATAGATTTGCTCTCTCTCTGGAAGGGTTTTTCTATAATGTCAGAATGAGTAAGCATCTCATTAAACATCCCTCCATTGAAAATCAATCACAGATATAAACTAGATGATGGGTCCCTCTTATTCCGTTTATTATGAGAAGGGTCTTTAAATCCTGATGTACGCTGTGGGTTAGAGAAAGGAAGAATAATGGGTGTAGTAATGACCTTCATAATGAGAGCTGTAATAACCTCAATATTCATTTGAAAGAGGGATCGGGCTATTTCTGTATAATTTTTTTTCTTCGACAGCCGTAGTTTCGAAAACCATAGGTCATTTTCCAACGTTCTTACAACTATACAGAATTATAGCAAGCCTCTATGTTTTTATGTTTTACTTTTAATCACATCGCATCATATTGTAATGTAGAAACACACTTGGCCAGTTAACTAGCCTTTCGGAACGTTTATGCTCTAAGATACTTTTGCCTCCTCCTTTCGATGATGTAGCGCTTGAGCATCACTGTAAGGGATAATGAGGCGCTGATAGCTAGATGTACTCACTAGATTTCTAGATTTTCCAACAACAATCAATCAATCAGCCAACCAACTAACCAATCAATCAATCAATATAATATATATAGTATATATATATATATATATATATATATATATATATATATATATATACATATATATATATATATATATATATATATATATATATATATATATATATATATATATGCCTTTGAATATACCTACAAAATAATTGTATATATCTTTGTATTTTTGCTCGACATACCAACATGTAAAGGAAGAACTCACTGCCCTACTTAGCAGTATGTATCCATGCATTAATATTGATTTCATTTTCAAGAACTCTGTCGAAACATCGACAAGAGAGATTGTACTTTGTCGCAGGTTGTAATGTATTTTAGCATATTTTCCTCATTTACATGAAGTGGAATTGTATATTGTGTGAAGGGAAGATATTGTGTTTTGTTGTAAGTGTATTTAGTTGGGAAAAGTGTTGTGTTTGGTTATTTCATGTATTAGATTGTCAGTATACGTGTAATAGAGCTGAAGTACTGGTCCTCGGATGTTTGCTGATTCGATAGTTAGTTGAATGTTTAGTGTTGGTCAGCCGTGACAGTGTAGACAGTCTTGTTACAGCTCCCACAGTTGGCTGTGCCCTAGAAATGACCCACATGAACATCCTAGCAAGTACTTTCGGACAAGACATCGTCCTGCGATCTCCGAGAGTCATCGGAATCTCCGAGCCTAAACCACTTCAGTATTTCAATCTTGAAGTTCATTTGGGGAAATTTCTCTTGGAGATTATTATGCATAACTTATGAGATTAAGGATAATTTTCTTATGGTGTCTTATGGATGAAGATTACGAGAAAGATATTGTGCTAACGCCCATCTCAGACAATTCAGGCAATGAACTACGAGTTTGACCTTCGTAATGATAGTAAGTTTATATCACTTATACACTCATTAATGTACACAATGCTTTGTAATGTCTAAAATGTTATTCGGAGTAGTGAAGTAATCCCCCGTGATTTGAAATGTTCTAATTATTCAAAAGCGAGTCGGAATAAACTCCTAAAAAAATCAGAAGTCTTTCCAAGTTCAAAGACATCCTACCGGAATTGATGCTAACCCTCAACCATTCAACTGCTGTACAATTGAACATTGCCTATAGACCTTTCGTCCATTCTACCTTCTCGCCCGTCTCTCTGTGTTTACCTTCCCTTGTGTCCAAAAATAAAATAACTCAGTCTTTTACATAATTCTTTGCTGCTGAGTTCCCATCTCGATGTTTTTTGCATTTTCACTTTTTTTTTTAATTATATACTGGGATTTTTTCTTCTTAGATTAATGTTGAACACTTTTTTTTTGTTTTTCTTTCGTCTTTGGGAATAATGCAATTTAACTCAGATGTTCGCTGTAGTTTTTTTCTCGTTAATATTCCGGTTGCTTTATTTATTTTTTTTTTTTTTTTTGTAAATAATGGCAGAATTTACTGAATTGATTTTATACAAAATTTTTTCAATACTTCTAATAACTTTTTTTTCTGGCACACTGGTATTTCTAAACAGCTGTCCGATGTGCATCATGGTGTAGGTCGTCAATGGAATTTCGGGCTGGTGTCACCAAAGGCGGCGGGGATCAGGGAAAGGCTGAGGGTCGACCTCAGGTATTCAGGTGTCTTGTAGGTCGGGAACAGGTCGTAGTCGCAAGGGGTCAATCCAATCTCTCTTGAGTTTCTTTCTTTTCTGGTTTCTGTTAAAGGACGTCCACATATTTCAGCCACCTTGTTTGGCCATCAGCGGGACGGGATCACTGAGTGCAATGAGCTGCTTCGGTTGGATTTGTGCTTTGTGGCATCACATGTGATGACATCAGGGGCATGGTTTCCGATTGGTTGTCCTCTTCGTGGGCGGAGCCTCATTCTCGTCGGTGATGGTGGAGGTCTTCTTGAAGAGCACGTTGCTAGGTCGTCATCAGGGTGAGAGCCTATGCTTCGATCACCCTCAGGGTTACTAGGGACGTCCTCAGGATGAGAGCTAATGCTTCTATCATCCTCAGAATATCTCTAATGAAATATACACAGTTTTCATCACCCTGTGTTACCATTCACTTCATATGATCACAACATCTCAAGGGACTCTTATCCTTTCATTGACCTGTGATATCATTTTAGTCACTTTCGCGTATTTCCACATTCACTGACCTTTCCTATTCTTATCATACCTCATTTACTATGCAGAAAGTCCTTTTTCCCATCAGCTGCAGCACCCTTCCTTTACCAAAGTCAATATCAACGAAGCCAACGAACCTGGGAATGTGCATGAACGGTGAGAGTGAGTGCCCTGAGAGGTATAAGCGCTCCACCATCAGCGCCTTCGTCAGGAGGGCCCTCTCACACTGCTCCTCCTGGAATGACACACACAGTGAGTTGGAGCGCGCCGCCCAGGTCCTCGTCGACAACGGACACACCAATCGTGCTGTTGATGAGTCAATAAGGAAAAGTATGGATGCCTGGTACCACCAGAAACCCCGCCCCGACGTTGCAGAGCCCATCAAGCTTTTCTACAAGGGGCACTTCCACCGGAGGTACAAGGAGGACGAACAAGCCCTCAAAAAGATCATCGAGGAAAACGTCAGCCCCGCCGACCCAGACAGTAAATAAAATTAAATATATTATATTATAAAACGAAGAAGACGAGCAGCCTGGTGATGAGAAACAATCCTTCGGCGCCCCTGCAGGATCCCTTGAAGAAGACGAGTGTGGTCTACCGTTACTCACGCCCCGTCCGAGGATGCCTCGGCAAATACGTCGGTATGACCTCCATGCGTTTCTCCAAGCGAATCTCCTGCCACGCCCAAGAAGGAGCCATATTCAACCACGCCAGGACTGCTTATAACAAACGGATAAAAAGAAATGATATTATCCCTAATATCATAATAATAGATCAGACAACAGATCCCCGACGTCTGCGCCTCCTAGAAGCCCTTCATATAGGTAAGGAGAAACCAAACTTAAATATAACTCAAGAAACGTTTCTCCTTCCCACCGCCGCCCGGAGAGCAGCCAGCGACCCCCCGACGATGCCAGATTAATCAGGAGCCCCCACAGATGATACGATTCCTGCTACAGACGGAATTCCTGACGTTCATCCCCAGGCACACTACTGTGGTGCTCGCACGAGAGAATCCCCGAGACCTTCGAGGCGAGATCCACGGCTCGCCCAAGACCGGCCCGACCAATGAGAATGCAACTCTAGGTCCTTGCCGTATAAATACCGTTCCGTAAACTTTCTTGCTACAGTCTCTTCAACCGACTCTTCCGAAGATGAACCTACGAGAAGGTCGAAACGTCACGTGATACCAGCTATACCATACCTATACCAGCCCTTAAACCTAAGACGACCCCGGCCCGAACTGAACTACGCCTACGGAATAATACCAGCACTGACGACGACCCCTGCTTGACCTGGACCTGATATCTTGTTCTAATAAAAGATTCCTTCAGCACTTTATAATTTTTGAAAAATTCCAATATGAATATTGGCCAGTTACTCAGAAACATCGCTGAGCCTGAGAAGCGAATTGTAAGGAAAATAGAAAAAAACAATATATATAAAATCAACTCGCTTAATTCTGCCATCCTTTTTAACAGCATTTGCCTAAAAGAGGGTTCTTTCTACCAAAAATAATAAAAATAATAATAATAATAAAAATAAAATAATAATAATAATAATAATAAAAGAATAATAAGAATTAATATAATAAGATAATAAGAAGTAATGATAATGATAATGATAATTAGTAATATTTTTTTTTCGGCTCAAAACAAAACCATATCCATGGAATATACAAAGTAGACAGTAACATACAAAATCTAGATACATAACATGATAAAAAGTTATAAATTGGCAATATCCAAACACTTACTGAAGAAGTATAAAAGTTAGCATTTCTAATGATGGCAGTAACAGTAATAATATTGAGAATAGTAGTTAAAAAAAACATTAAAAATGGTAACAATTAGCGAACAGAATACATATAATTAAATTCCAGCTAGGGACGTTATGTGGTTACATTGGTCAGGTCCTGAAGGCTAAATATAAATATTGACAGTAGCAAAACTCTATACGGATAAATTCACAGTAATAATGAACAAAAGAAAATACCAGTAATAACAAAAATAATCGTAGAAATATAGTAATAATCATAGGTTCTGCAGATGGCACTTTGCTAATAAAAAGATTAAGTCATTTAAGGAACAAACGCCTCATTTTCCCATCTCTCTCATAATATAAATCTTTTTCCTGCCTCACTCCTTAGGATGCTTGCATGGACGAATTGCTGCTGTTTCGCAGTCGGGTGATCAGACTGGACATTATTCGTCTTACAATGATTTTTAAGTTGTCCAGGCGGTTTTTCTGTGAACATCTGCGTGGCAGAGTGGTAGCAAGGAGTGTTTGTGGGGCGTCTCAGAATGTTTTTTTTATTTTTTTTTATTTTTTTTGGTTCACCAGTAATACATCTCATGGTCTCTCGTGTATAGTTTGTCCAAAGGAACTCCCATATATACTGTAGCAGTACGAGCGGAAAAACAGCAGTTTCGTGTCTCGGTGACAAAAGGCACACCTCCTTGCAATCATGTTGCCAGTTGCACATAGTTTACGACTCCTCTATCCTATGTCTGCCGTATCTTTTAGGTCGTCCGGTATAATTTGACCCAAATACGGAAATTCCTGCACGAATTCCAGCCGATGATTTCCGAGGAAAATTTTTGGATCTGCAATATGCTTAAGCGATCTCGGGAGCAGCGACATGCATTGGGTTTTGCATTCGTTGTAGATTATATCAAATTCCTCTGCATATTGGCGGCAAGTGTCGATGAGTCGTTGGAGACTGTACTGATGGGGAATTCAGAACCATATCGTCGGCGTAACAGAGTTTGTTTATTGTTGTTTCGTTGACGGTGCATCCGACTGGGAGTGAGTTCAGCTTGACTTTCAGGGAATCTGTGTAAGTATTAAGCAGATATGGAGAGAGAATGCCCCCTTGCCGAAGCCCGTTTAGGGAACCGAAGGTGTACGACAATACCTTACCCCAGTTGACACAGAATTGGAGTGTAGAGAGCCAGCAATATAAAATGCCAGTTAGGTATAAGGTGTGCCTCTTTTTTTTTTTTTTTTTTTTTTTTTTTTTTTTTTTTTTTTTTGCAGCTTCAAGAGGAGATTCAGGTAGTAATGGCTTAGCAGATCTTTCGGGATGTAGATGCAGGTGTCGGTTGAGTGGTTTGCTTTCAATCCGGACTGGTTGTCAGTGGTTTGTAGAAAGTGGGGAAGTCTGTTGACCTTCGGTGGATTGCCTGTCGTCAGAAAGGTCATGAGAATTCTTAACCGGAGGTTAGGATTGGAGAGAGACAGAGAGAGAGAGAGAGAGAGAGAGAGAGAGAGAGAGAGAGCCAGAGAGAGATAGATGCAGTTAAACTAGAATGTACAGTAATAGGGCTACAGAGATTAATGAACATGATTATTCACCCGAGAGACGAACACTTAAAGGATAGTAGCCGACCTCCAAAGAAGCTTTATAAAGTGGTGATGGTTCCGATGAGTTAAATTTGTTTTGGGAAAAGGAGCTCGGATGAATCACTCTTTCCGGTCTGCTTTCATATTCGGCTTTCATCTTCCTCAGACTTGTCTGATGTTCTCTTTTATTTAAAGCTCTTTCCTGTTCATACCAGTCGCCAATGGTTTTGATTATTCATATTTCATTGCATTAATTAATTACGCACTTTAGCAAATGTTTAAGCAAAGATGCGGAAATAACATAAAGATGAAGAAGGTTTTCCTTTTTCTGCGCGTGTCTGTTTTTGGAGTCTCCGAATAACCACATTTGATTCTTTCTCACGAAGAGCAATAAATAACAATCTTCCTCTTCGTATTTTATTTAAAGAGAAGCGAACCTCTTCTCCTGCTATTGCATTATTGCCGAAGGTAATTTTTTTCTATTGTAACAGTTTCATGACTCTCAATTCCTGTTTTCTGATTGTGTTTTCTTAATAACTACGGTGTTCTTTTTTCTCTACTGCATATTAGTCCCTTACGTAGGGAGGGTGAAAATAGGCCGTTCCCCACCCCCAACCCCATCCCCAACCCCTTCCCAACAAGATTTAATAAGCAAAGCATTTTTATATACTATAAAGTGTCCCAAAACAGTTTTGGTATGGTTAACGCCACAAAGGAAAAAAAGTGGGCCCAAACTCTTTTCTGGTCTTATTTCGTCCGTTGTTCAAGAGGCCGCAAGGGAAAAAAAACCCAAAAACACGTGTATCCACCAATTTTTTTTTTTAAAATCAGTGGGGCAATGGGTAACCCATGTTTCCATGCAATAAAAACAATTAACGTAGCCTATTCCGAAGTAAAAATAGAGGATCAAAAGAATGGACATGCTTAGGGGGGCAGTTTCTGTTTTCAATGGGGAAAATAAAATCTTTAGCCATTTAGGAAAAATTATTTCTAACCCCATTCAAAGGCTTTGGTTATGTTTCTTTTGCTTTTTAATCGTTTATTTATTTAATACAAAGAAATTTGTTAAGGGGAAAAAAATGGTCAAGTTTCCATTTCTGTTGCTTTCCATTTGGGAACATAAAAATCGGCGTCATTTAAAAATATCTTTTCTTTTTGAATATGTATTCATGTACTCCTAAGATGTCATGCAGAAAAAGAAAATAAGCTCCCACTTAAAAAATAAATAAATAAATAAATAAAACTTACAGCCATGGGAAGACCCTCCTCCAGCGAATGAGAGGCGCCAAGGCAACTGCGTCAATTAATTTGGGGAAAAGAGGGAAAACCTCCGACATCCGGAAATTTAAGTTCCTCGGTTTTTCAGTTATAGGAAAGGATCCTCAAACGATATACTATTCAGAATGTAAAGCATCAACATATACCTGACCCTGAAGGATCAACCACCATCATGCCGAACATTTTGTCAGCAAATAACCAGAAAAATTTGGTAATCAAGATAGATACCATCGGTTTACTTGAAACCTTAACAAACACAAAATGACTCTTAAAAAGTAGTCATTAAACCTAGAAAAACAAGGCTGATCTAAATTAACAAAAAAGGCAAATAAAAAAAATAAATTTAGCTCTTCTATTACTGTCCAATTTTTTTGTGTGAAATATCCCATTAAATTGTATCAGTGGTCATTTAGAAAAAAAATTATTCATTCTCAATCGCACCATAACTCATTTAAGCCTGAAGCCATAGAATGCATTGTCTTTATTCACGTTATTATTAGTAACTGTTGCTACTGGCACATTTGGGATTCTGAAGCTAGCCTTTGAAGGGCTGCTCTCTACTCACGGAAAATCAAACGAGTGCCCACCTTTCTTCAATGTCAACATGTCCAACCTATTAAAAGACTCTTTATAGTCTGGTGGCAGAATGAGGATTTTTTGCCTGGGTGTGTTTTGGTCGTACATACAATGTTTTATTGGTTGATTCTGGTAAAACACCATACAGAGACCAAATCCGCGTGATGCCACTCTGTCATCCTTGAGCAAGTTTTTTTTACTGCCAAAAATTCAAAATGGCCGAAGCCGAGATCACCGAAATTCGATTTTTGCCTATACCTTCCCGCCAAAATGACATAGAGATCTGATTTTGGTGTCTAAACATAATGTTTTAAGGGTCTGGGAATCCATTAGAAACACACAAATAAACTCTATCTCCCCTCTGATGATTTGTTTTACCGCACAATACAGTCATTGGCATAGACGCATAGTAGAATAGTTGTTCTTATGGTCATGGTCTCTGTTGCTTTTCAAAATATTTCCTACACAAATGTACCTCTGACCGCTGGCGTATATTAATCATGCTAATATTGCTTCTCTATTGCAGAAACCTAATAACATAACTATAAACTCGCTTTCTATCATATATTCCTTTGGTGATGGTGTATCCTCATTTTCAGGCTGTCAAACAAGATGGATTCTTCATCACAGCCCAACACCGCTTGCCTTTTGGAAAGTTGCATGAACTGTAGTCATAGTGAAGCCCACCCCTCTAACAGTTTTGCGGGAACCCAAAAAACAAAGACTCCAATTCCATTGTAGCTGCTAGTCAACGTAGGGGTGATGGGCTGCATGCTTCATTGACATCCACATTACAAGATACTCTAGATCATTGTTCGTGGCATAGAAACTGTGCTTCAACATACACATCAAAGACTCACATAAACGCTTCTTACAAAAACAGAGGAAATTGTCAGAAGAACCAGATGTGAAATGATCTCGGCGTTCGACTATCACACCCTTCAAATTCAATATGTGGTGGAAAGTGTTCTTCAGAACCAGATTTGAAAAACCATGAACGATGGCGCCGTGTCATTCAATGTCGAACTGCTGATCGCGGACATAACCAAGACACCTTTGAAGGATGTTATCCTGAAAAGCATGTGATGCGCAAAAATGATGAGTGGGCACAACAAGTACGCATCAGTGACTTACATGCTGCTGATGCTCAGTACCACCACAAAGACTGTATGTCAACTTTTAGTGGTCCTCGCAACATATATTTTGCTTCTCATAACCCTGTACAAGTTGAAAATGAAGCTTTCAACGGAGTCATACATGATCTAAATGAAGACCGTACATGCATCTGGAAGTCCATAGAACTGCATGAACAATACATTGCTCACGGAGGAGAATCCCTGACACGCCGCAATCTGATGTCGAAAACTGTCACATACATTTTGGACATGATATTCTGGTCCTGTCCGGTGCGGGTGGTGTAGGCGAGTATTCTCCTCGTTCAGGAGTAAATCGTCTAGCATTCTGAAGCTCGTGGCAAATGATGAAGACAATGACAATGCAGCAGTATCGAAGGTGGCAAAGCTCATTGTCGCTGAAACTAAGACACTCAGACCAGCTTGTCAATATCGTTACCGGGAAGCTTGCTCCAGCTGCTGTGAATGCTGATACTGCTGCAAAGATCGGGCTTCAACAGATGAAAGATTATGAAGATCATTGGCTGAGTAGCTTTCATAAACCTCTCAGCAAAAAAGTTGTCACCATGTCAGCCAGCCGCAAGCATGTAAAAGTCCGGACAAGAGGATGTTTATGACCCAAACTTCCTTATACTCGAGAGTACTGGGACTTCAGCATGTGAGGGACGTCAATCTCAAAGATGTCATGAAGTTTGAGCTAGTTGCAACACCTCCATCTATGTTTGAGGAAAATGGCGACATGTGCATCACGAAGACAAAGTCAATCCTGAAGAAGAAACTCCAAGTAGAGGTATCCGATCGATTGTCATCCAGTCCAGATGCATTCATAATTGACGGTTGTGCAGTGTTATAGGTTATTCAGTGGCCAAACAAGGGAACAGTGGAGGACTTCATCTTGAACCTGCTTGGCTACGTGAATGAAAGGTTGAAGTCATGCAATACATACTTGGTGTTCGACAGATACTATGAGAAAAGTATAAAGAACGCAACACGCACAGCACGTGCCGGCAAGGAGGCAAGCCGTCGACACAAATTGGACCTGCATACACCTCTCTCCCACTCAAAAGGTCGTCCTCAATGTCACGGAGAACAAACTGCAACTTATCAAGCTAATCTGTACCTACATCAAAGAGCATGCAGAACTGCTAGCCAATAACCGTCTTGGTCGTAAACTGGACAAGACCCAACTCCCATTGAGGTGTCCAACGGGAAGGTGACACTGCGACATGACCTTCGTACCACTCACGAGGAAGCAGATGTTTGTGATTGTCCAGCAAATGGTTCACGTAGCCCTAAACAGGAGCTTCAAGCATCCGAGTCATCTCAGACGACACTGACGTGTTTGTTTTGCTGCTCCATTTCTTCAAGTCCGATCTCATCTGTGATCTAGTGATGTTAGGAACCTGTCATAGCAGAACATCAGTAGATATCAAGGCAACAGTCCAGAAGTGTGCCGACTTTGTCTCCGAGATCTTGGCTGCCACATGTCGTCTCAGGGTGTGATACTGTTTCTTACCTGTGGGCATAGGCAAAGCACGGTCGTAAAATGCTTGATGATGGGCTACCAGCTGAAGAACCTCGGTCACCTTGATTCTGATTTCTCGGACGTCATATCAGGAGTGACATCATTCCTTGCTACCTGTTATGGATCAAAGGAGAGAGACAACATGACAGCAGTTCGTTTCGACATTTGGTCACAAAAGATGGGAAACAAAAAACTCACGGCAGCACCACAGCTTAAGAGCTTCACCAACAACTGAGACGTTCACTGAACACGTCCACAGAGCCCATTTTCAAGCCGCAGTGTGGCGTGCAGCACTTGAAGTTGACCCTCCAGCATTTCAACACACACACGGGTGGAACAACAGACCAGACATCAAACACATTGGTACCCATACCCTTACCTCCGAATGTGACAAGCGCCCCGGATGAGGTACTCACAATGATCAGATGTGGCTGCCGTTCAGTGCCGTCTTGCGCAACAGCCAAGTGCAGGTGTTCTGCAGCAAGACTCTCGTGTTCAGTTTTCTGCGGATGTCACGGTTCAGAAGACTGTGGCAACGATCAAACTAAATCATCTGTCCTGGCAAATGAGGATTCGGATGAAGACTAATGATGACATTTTGGGATTGTCACAAGATTTGTGTGGTTATGTTGGCAAATTAGCATATAATTTCCGTGTTGCATACAACGGATCTCTACTTGGTTCATTTGACTGTTTCTGTTCTTGACTGTTGTTTGTTTCTTTCATCCCTATGACTTGTTAATCACGTTAACTGTAGCGTGTGAATATATATGTTTTCAGCTTAACTGTGGGATATAAGTGTGAATAACAAATTTTGCTAAACCCATATTTGTCTAAACCCTATGCAGCCATCACTGGCATCACACTTTGAGCACTTTTATCGTCGAAATGTGGAAATCTATATTTACAGAAGGCAAATAGAGTTTATTTGTGTGTTCTATTGGATTCCCAGACCCTTAAAACATATGTTTAGACACCAAAATCAGATCTCTATGTCCATTTTTGGCGAAGGTATAGGCGAAAATCGAATTTCGGTGATCTCGGCTTCGGCCATTTTGAATTTTGGCAGTAAAAAAAATTGCTCAAGGACGACAGAGTGGCATCACACGGATTTGGGTTCTGTATGGTTTGTTTTACCAGAATCACCAATAAAACATTGTATGTACGCCAAAACACACCTACACCCCTCTGCCACCAGACTATTACAGCATATTAAATCTTGCTCCTATTAAATCCTTGTGGTGGGGGCGAATGTCCATAGTGACTCCCCTATGTACCCTATGATGCTGTGTTTGATTTAAATACTGATGTTGACAGGGATAGGATAAAAGGTAGATGGGAGTGTAGACAATGACGATGAGGATGAACATATGAAGCGCCTTGAGAGTTAACCCAGTATTATTTGCAAAGTTCAGGCAATTCAAAATAGCCTAATTTTTAATAGAATTACACTGCCTTGCAGTTCCTCACTGGTGAAGTGGATTGCATACCCACCTAACAATTAGGTAACCTGAGTTTGCTTCCAGCTGTAGGTTCCCGTTGCTAAGTAACCGATTGGTTTCTAGCCACGTAAAAAAAATCTAATTATTCGGGTCAGTTCAAGGAGAGCTGTTAATCAGCTCAGTGGTCTGGTTAAACTAAGGTATACTAAACCTTTTAATTTTATACTGCATCGCTTCATAGATTTTTATAACTTAGAGATATTGTTATTTTTGTCATTATTATCAATATCCTTAATTTGGCAGTGAAGTACAATGTTCTTCTTTCATTATTATTATTGATGTTATTATTATTATTATTATTATGTGGTCTATCACAGTCATCCTATTCAACTGGGTGGTTTTATATTGAAAGGTTCGTGGTTGCATCCTGCTTCCTTAGGAATCCATCACTGTTCCCACTATGTGCGTGTTTCCAGGATCACACTCTTTCTGCATGAGTCCTGGAGCTACTCCAACATCTTATTTTTTGCTTTTTCCAGGTTTCTTCTCAGGGATCTTGGATCGTGCTAGTGTCCTATGATTATGGATACAATTTCCATTGGATGTCCATATCCTTCTTACCTCTATTTTCAGGTATTGATAGACTAATAATTTTTTTAATTCTTTCTTCCTATTCTACTCTGGTCTCCCTTGGTATTGAACACCGATGGATGAGTACATTTCTTTTTGGTTTTGTCAAACAATGTCACATGTATTAGCCAGCTGTTCTGATACCATAGTCCCTAAGAATGATTGCCTGATTGTTTTCTATCACTCCCTCAGGTAGGTGCTCGTACCACTTACTACTGCCAGGTAGCTGTTGTTTCTTGCACAAGCTCCAGTGGAGAGCTTATGCTACTGAATCATGTCTCTTTATTTACTGGTTTTGTGCAAGTGCCGGACATTCTCTAGTTATGTAGTTTATGGTCTCGTTTTTCACGTTGTACTTCCTGCATATGGGTGAGATGTTATTCCCTTCTATCGTTCTTTGGAAGTATCTGGTTATTAGGGCCTGATAATGTGCCACTGTTAGAATTCTTTCCGTTTCCTTCTTGAGTTCTCCTCTCTGTGGCCATTGCCGTGCTTCATTGCTGGCCAGTTGTTTAGTCTCTCATGTACTGCCCATACATTGGTTTGCTGTGCCATTCTTCCATTCTGTATGTCATTCTTCTGTCTCTGTATATTTCTGGATCTTCGTCTACTTTTACAAGTCCTTCTTCTCATGCACTCCTGAACTACTTCAATGTTAGTGCATTTTACTACAAAGTTTGAGGAAAATGTCTATCTTCAGCGAACTCCTTTGATTATCAGTAAAACTCTTATTTCGTATGAACAGTTAAATTTATAAATCATAATATTTCGCATAAACCTGTCCCTCACTTGGGAACAAATCTATTAAAGCTGCTGCGAAAATACGTTATCATCATCCCGTTCTTGGCCTCTGTCGCAGACCAGTCATTTCAACAAGGGGTTCGCATTGATGTAACATGACAATATAAATTGGAGGCGAATAGTTTGTTCGTAATTAATTTGAGCAAAGATGGGATTGTAGAGATACTGATCTATTAGTCGGTTTCCGAGTTTGTTTATATAGTTTCTTTTCGAAATATTTTCTAATTAAAAAAAATACATAGAATCTAAACTCCTGCTAACAAGCAGATTTTATTTTATGAGCGCAATTCACGAGTCGCTATGGAAATGAGAAATGTTCCTTTTTGTGTGTGTTTTATAATGAAAAAAAGATATTTATAGAAGTCTTCACAATCTTTTTGGCCCGTTAGTCATAGCTAAATATTCTCAGTCCCATGACTAGTTTTTTATTTATTTTATTTTTTATTTCACGTAGGAAGTTTAAAAAGATTCTCGTAACTTCGCGTTACTTAATCACCGAGATATATAAAGAGTAACCACTTCATCAGCGATTTGTAGTAAATACTTATGCAAGAAAAGGAAAACTTTCACCAGCTGCCTCTTTCTCTGACTGACGTCCGCTGACAAATAAGAGGTGTCATGAGTCGGATTCCAGAGCGAAAGAGAAGCAACCGAATCAAGAGCCTCGTGGTCACTCGAGTGGTAGCGGTCGCATCAATAGTTAAGAGAGAGAGAGAGAGAGAGAGAGAGAGAGAGAGAAAAGGCTCAGCATGAAGCTAATGAATATATACATAAACAATCGGCTGTTGTTAGATCCCAGACAAAAGAAAAAGAGAGTAAAAAGCAAACAAACTGCAACCTTTTCTCTCCAAATATCCGAACCCGTATTAAAAAGTTAATTACCTTCAGTTTCCTCCTTTTTCCTTGAAGTAACTACTCGCACCATTTTTTCTTTTTTTTAAGACAGCTTCGACTCCCAAAATAAGAATCCTTGGCCTGAACAAACAGCAATACTTTTTGTTTTCCTCGACCAGACGTTTCTCAGCGTTGTTGACTTTGGTTAACACCTCTTTGCTTCGCTGCTGTGTTATTCTCCTCTCTATTTTTATGTATTCTGAACTGCAAATTCCTTTCGTTCTGGTGTTGTATTTCTCTTGCTTTGGGTTAAGGTGTAAATGTGAGTTAAACAAAAAACTCAGAGGTAGTCTGTGATTATTTCTTAAGGCTTCACAAGAGAGCAAGTTTTCTGACACTTTTAACTTCCAAGGAGAATTACCGTAGATACGTACATCTATCTAACCATACCAAGTATCGCTCTTTTTACATCTTAACCACATTTATTATCCATTAGGTATAAAGAGCTGCAAATGCACATTCAGGTACAAATTTGGAGGTGATTGTGAGAAGTGTCCATCTCAAAACCTTTTGCCTTTTGGAACTGGATTAGAGTCAAGATTTTCCATGATGTCAAAATGAATGTCCTGAAATCAACTTCATTCAATGTGTTTGTAAATAAATTATTTAGAAAA
>NC_061092.1:59776571-59804071 GCF_015104395.2 Macrobrachium nipponense
AGACAAAATTGTGTAGATTTTCTTCAAGCCGCAAAGTAAAAGTTTAGCGGTAGAAAATATAAAACATTTGAGTGAGGAGAGAGAGAGAGAGAGAGAGAGAGAGAGAGAGAGAGAGAGAGAGATATAGCGAGAGAGAGAGAGAGTGGTGGGGGCGGGTGTGGGGGGGGGGTGGGGGGGGGGGGGGGTGGGGGGCTGTATATATTTGGGAGATGAGGGATTATCCCGTCGAGGGAGGAGGAGGTTGATCATAGAAAAAAGCGCCCAAAACATGTTGTATTTAGTTAAACTGAAGCGTGTAAACCTGCTTGCTGACAGGCTGCTAACAGAGGGTATCAGTCTCTTTGAATCAATAATTATCCTTCAAGAAAGGCTAATATCAATAATCACTGAGTAATTCCATGTAATTCCCTTCATCAGAAAAACCGATCTTTAGCTGATTTAATTTTTGGGGCATCGTCAAAGCGAATCTTTTTAATAATATTAATTAATGGCTTATAGATGGATGCAGGTGGGTTCTGGACGGTTGCAAAACCCCCTTAGTGGTTCCTAGATGGATACAGAACCCACTTAATGGCCTCTGTATGGATACTTCACGAGGAGGGATTTGAAGTGATGGAAGCATCCACTCTTTTTGCTTTGTGGCATATCGCAGTTGCTTGTTCATCTCACAGCGACCTCACCTCTTTTCCAGATAGCTTCCCATTACCACTGTAATCAGACCCTGAAGTCTTGTTACGAGTTCCAACAATGCTGGTTTTTTTTATTAATAACTTCTTGGCGTTTGTAATATAGTTTTTACAAGTATATCGTTAACGAAATCGGAGAAAGTCTGGAAATAAGACAAAAAGTAAAAATCAAATAAAGATGCAGAGAGTAAATAAAAAAAAAATTGCATTAGAGAATAAGAAACATTTTAAATAGTTTAATGGTGTAAAATCTTAGGAACCTTATAATTATTCTTCTTTTCTTTATTCTTTTCCAGTCGATCTTTTCCTTAGAAATGGAGTCTTTCAGGAGTGGAAACTTTCCGTTTCGCAAAACATTCCTCACAGTGCGGTTGCTATTCGTGTGGATACCTGTGTTCACACAGACAATAATTTTAGTGCACTAATATATACATACGAGCAAAATGATAATGATTGTATGTTTCCCATCATTCACTTACAATTTTGTCTTAATCACTGATTTTAAATAATAATCCGCTTTAAAGACACCCTCCCGGAGTTGATACATACCTTATCTTTACAAGTTCCCTTGCCCATAATGGAATTTGGGGCCTTATGTGGGATGTACCAAGCGATTACTTGAGGTTCTCATTGAGTTCTTGAGTGCGTCATCCATAGTCCAAGTTTAAGGAAGGAACTAGTGCCAACAGACTCCATGCCACATCCTACCACCATCACGTAGAATAAAGTGATTTTCAATTTGTCAGACATTCAGAAAACGTTATTCTCTTCCGTTTTTAGAGCCCCTCCTTATTTTAAACAATAATAACCAACTTTCAAGAGAAAAAAAAAAAGAACTCAGTTTTCTCGTACTACATTCCATTGTATTTGAATTCACAACTCCTCTCCCTCTTCCATTCCCAGCAATACCCTTAACTTGCGCAGGCATCTTTTAACTACAGACATGAACAAAAGTTTTCAAGTTTACTTTTTGCACATTGTTAACATTATTCTTATTTTGAAACTTCATTTGTTATATATTTCTGCATCTGTCTGCTCAATTATTTAATTTGGCCATTTAAGTTTATTGTAAACAATTTTTCTTACTTAGTCATTGTTTCTGTGTCAGTTTTGACTACTACTAAATTTCTTGTTTATGTTCCTTTTGTATACTATCATCATATATTTTTACCTTATATTCTTGTGTACTTAAGAGTAGTATTGATTATGGTATTTTTAATAATGTCAGATCTAGTCAGTCAGTATAATTTTCTTAATGTTTCATTTCTTTTCATGACATTCTATAGACAAGTGATCCAGATGATGGGAATAGTTATGTATTCTCGAAAACTCGACGGTATGATTAGAAAAATAATAATGTCTGATGTTACCACGTCTTTTGGCATAAATATATATATAAATATATATATAAATATATATATATATATATATATATATATATATATATATATATATATATATATATATATATATATATATATGTTTGGGTGATGTATGTATATGTATATGGATTAACATTATGTTCACTGTAACCTTTTTCTGTGTTCACAAATGTTAAGCCGCAAATTTCGTTTAATATATAACTCACTATACCTCAGGAATAACTTACACCCAAGAGTAATGCTTTGCCATCAACAGAAACCGAACAACCAAAGTACAGTGACTGTGACCATAAAGCTGCCAAGAGAGGTATAAGTTAATCTCGATTATGCCAATTCGCGTTTCTTACTCGGCAGTTTAAGATTTTGTTTCATACATCTGCAACAATTTCTATATTCACAAATTTGTAAGCCACAAATTCGTTTATTATCAAATACGGGTTTTTGCACTTATGAATAATAAATACTGGTACCTACTGTGCATTTCAGGGCCATGTCTAATTGATTTTCATCGATAAAATATTACCAAAGCCTCGGATATTGAAAATAGCTATTTGAAGCCACAGCCTAATGCCAAAAATATGCACTGATGTCTAATGTTGATAATTAAGGCACTTATCAGAGTAAATGGAAGAAATTTAAAGGAAAATGTAGCTAAATGTTGCAAGCTTGTAGATAGAGGTCAGTAAAACGTCATTACTGAAGGCCCTCCCACTCATTGATACTGTTGTATGACGTACTTTACTAGGCATTCCGCCCAGATGTTGGTAGACTAAGTCATTAATAGTATATGGAATTCTTTTATTGTTTTAAACAGTCAAACGCCTAAGTAGAGTACAATAAGGAAATGGGCATCAAATGAGAATATTAATTGCGAAATATGGTTCCATGGTTGATTCAAGATTCCTTTAACTTGAAATATGCACCAATCTTACTCTGTGAAAACCATCGTTACTCTGGAGTTTCATCCATACATAAAGTATCGTTCTTAGTTATATATATATATATATATATATAATATATATATATATATATATATATATATATATATATATATATATATATATATATATATATATATATATATATATATATATATATATATATATATATATATATATGTGTGTGTGTGTGTGTGTGTGTGTGTGTGTGTGTATGTGTGTGTGTGTGTTTGTAAAGGTCAGTAGAATAGGTAAGTTGTTAATAATGGTCATTGCAGGTAGTCCGTGAGACAGTTTAGCAGCCAAGAAAATTCGGCCATTGTTTATCCTTTTGGTCTGAAAAGATAGAAAGGCCTTGATATAAATAAAATATTTTTTATATCTTTCTTTTTCCATATTCGTCATTCGAATATTATTCTCGTAGAGGTCACCTTAGTCCTCGTCTAAACCGTTTGATAGTTGTTTATCCCCTTATTATACTTAATATTCAGCATATGACGTATAACATTCTTTCTATATTGCATATTGCATAAAATGCAGCATGAAAGCAGTCTTGCAGTCACGAGATAATTTCCTTGGCTCCCCATAGGTGTTTACTATTATGCAAGGTTACCAGGTATATCGGGCCAACATGTTATACCAAAATCCTCCAAATGATCATATTTGTATTTTAATATATTTCACCGATTAAAAAAGCTTTGTATAACTGATAATCAATTATGACTGATAGTTACAAGTGCTATGTATTCCTACAGTCAATGTAAAATTGTACAATGATAATAATAACATTGTGCCATATGGATATTTATCAAATTCCTTTTCTATAATATTGCTGTATGAATATATGCCAATTCTTATTCATTAACCCCCGTGGTATCACCAAGACGAACCGAAATATTATCGTCATTCTCAACAATGATTTGCTTAGCCTTTCATTTAATACTCATTGTATAAGAGTGTCAAATATTAGTGTTTCTACGCTCATTATCATACTACTGGGAACCTTGCTATTACGACTGACGTCATAGTTTACGTCACAACTAGCCTCTCTCTTTGTGCTTACTAATTTTAGCCAAGTTTTCCTTTAAATTTCTTTGTTTTACTCTGATAATTGCCTTAATTATCAACATTATACATCAATCCCTGGTTTTGTCAATTAGGTTGTGGCTTCAAATAGCTATTTCCAAAATATGAACCATACCTGATGCTTTGTCAAGATTTTAACGTCGAAAATCAATTAGCGCTTCAAATTTACCAATTAGCTGTCAAAGTGGAAGTAGGTTTACATCGACTTATAAGTAAAAAAAAAAAAAAAAAAAAAAAAAAACAAAAAAATTAAAAAAAAAAAAAAAAAAATTGCTCGACAGGCATGTATACTGCAGAATCCATATCCACTTGGATCTTTACTTGAAAGCATAGTGGTGACGTGACAGTCACTGTACTTTTTTTGCTTCCTAACAGAGGAAAGTTCACAAACCACTGATGAAGGAGCAGTTGTCCCTTAAAATTCATTATGGGTGTAAGTTCTTCGTAGCCATAGTGAATTTACTATCAAACCAAATCGTAGCTTTATATGTACACACACACACACACACCACAAATACACACACACACACACACATACACACACGCATATAGATATATATATATATAATATATATATATATATATATATAATATATATATATATATTATATATATATATATATATATATATAATCTTTGTGTGTAGAAAAAGTTATATAAGGATATGGATTCAAGTTTTGTTCAGTTTAAGGGTCGAGCATTTACTAAATTCCGGCATTTAATAATAATAATAATAATAACTAATAATAACAATAATAATATAATAATAATAATAACTACAAGAGAGGGGACTAAACAGCACCACCATAGAAGATGTAAAACAGAGGCTTAAGGCCAAAGCACATAAGATCCAACGGTACATGAACAGGAATAAGGGATACCAACAGAACAAACTATTCGGAACCCACCAAAAAAGACTATACAGCCAACTAAGAGGGGGAGACAACCACCCAGAAATTCCTGAAGCCGAACCAAGTAAGAGACTCTGGGAAAACATATGGAGCAATCCGGTATACAACACAACAAACATGCAACATGGCTCCAGGAAGTCAAGGAAGAAGAAACAGGGAGAATAAAACAAAGATTCACAGACATCAGACAGACACAGTCAGACACCAACTAAAGAAAATGCCAAACTGGAAAGCCCCAGGTCCCGATGAAGTCCATGGATACTGGCTCAAAAACTTCAAGGCCCTACACCCACGAATAGCAGAACAACTCCAGCATTGATCTCAAATCACCAAGCACCCAAATGGATGACCACAGGAAGAACATCCTTAGTACAAAAAGACAAGAGTAAGGGAATATAGCCAGTAACTACAGGCCTAAAATACACCTGCCTACCAATAATGTGGAAGTTTACTAACAGGTATCATCAGTGAAAGGCTATACAACTACCTAGAGGAGACAAACACCATCCCCCACCAACAGAAAGGCTGCAGAAGGAAGTGTAGGGGCACAAAAGACCAGCTCCTGATAGACAAAATGGTAATGAAGAACAGTAGGAGAAGGAAAACCAACCTAAGCATGGCATGGATAGACTATAAGAAAGCCTTCGACATGATACCACACACATGGCTAATAGAATGCCTGAAAATATATGGGGCAGAGGAAAATACCATCAGCTTCCTCAAAAATACAATGCGCAACTGGAATACAATACTTATAAGCTCTGGAATAAGACTAGCAGAGGTTAATATCAGGAGAGGGATTCTTCCAGGGCGACTCACTGTCCCCACTACTCTTCGTAGTAGCCATGATTCCCATGACAAAAGTACTACAGATAGATGGATGCCGGGTACCAACTCAAGAAAAGAGGCAACAGAATCAACCATCTGATGTTCATGGACGACATCAAGCTGTATCGGTAGAGCATCAAGGAAATAGATACCCTAATCCAGACTGTAAGAATTGTATCTGGGGACATCAGGATGGAGTTTGGAATAGAAAAATGCGCCTTAGTCAACATACAAAAAGGCAAACAAAGTAACGAGAACTGAAGGGATAAAGCTACCAGATGGGAGCAACATCAAACACATAGATGAGACAGGATACAAATACCTGGAATAATGGAAGGAGGAGATATAAAACACCAAGAGATGAAGGACACGATCAGGAAAGAATATATGCAGAGACTCAAGGCGATACTCAAGTCAAAACTCAACGCCGGCCGGAAATATGATAAAAGCCATAAACACATGGGCAGTGCCAGTTATCAGATCCAGCGCAGGAATAGTCGAATGGACGAAGGCAGAACTCCGCAGCATAGATCAGAAAACCAGGAAACATATGACAATACACAAAGCACTACACCCAAGAGCAAATACGGACAGACTATACATAACACGAAAGGAAGGAGGGAGAGGCTACTAAGTATAGAGGACTGCGTTGTAACATTGAAAACAGAGCACTGGGGCAATATCTAAAAACCAGTGAAGACGAGCTGGCAAAATTAAAGAGTGCATGGGAAGAAGGACTAATAAAAGTAGACGAAGACCCAGAAATATACAGAGACCAGGAGAAAGACAGAAAAGAAACAGAGGATGCGCACAACAAACCAATGCACGGACAATACATGAGACAGACTAAAGAACTAGCCAGCGATGACAATTGGCAGTGGCTACAGAGGGGAGAGCTAAAAGAAGGAAAACTGAAGGAATGATAACAGCGGCACAAGATCAGGCCCTAAGAACCAGATATGTTCAAAGTACGATAGACGGAAATAACATCTCTCCCATATGTAGGAAGTGCAATACGAAAAATGAAACCATAAACCACATAGCAAGTGAATGCCCGGCACTTGCACAGAACCAGTACAAAAAGAGGCATGATCAGTGGCAAAGCCCTCCACTGGAGCCTGTGCAAGAAACATCAGCTACCTTGCAGTAATAAGTGGTACGAGCACCAACCTGAGGGAGTGATAGAAAACGATCAGGCAAAGATCCTCTGGGACTATGGTATCAGAACGGATAGGGTGATAACGTGCAAACAGACCAGACGTGACGTTGATTGACAAAGTCAAGAAGAAAGTATCACTCATTGATGTCGCAATACCATGGGACAGCCAGAGTTGAAGAGAAAGAGAGGGAAAAAAATGGATAAAGTATCAAGATCTGAATAGAAAATAAGAAGGATATGGGATATGCCAGTGGAAATCGTACCCATAAATCATAGGAGCACTAGGCACGATCCCAAGATCCCTGAAAAGGAATCTAGAAAAACTAGAGGCTGAAGTAGCTCCAGGACTCATGCAGAAGAGTGTGATCCTAGAAACGGCACATAGTAAGAAGAGTGATGGACTCCTAAGGGGGCAGGATGCAACCCGGAACCCCACACTATAAATACCACCCAGTCGAATTGGAGGACTGTGATAGAGCAAAAAAAAAAAAAAAATAATAATAATAATAATAATAATAATAATCAATAAAATAATAATAATAATAATAATAATAATTTTTTTCAGCTAAAGACCTTATACATGGAATATACAAAGTAGACAGCAACATACTCGATCTAGATACATAACATAATAAAAATTTATAAATTGGCAATATCCAAACACTTACTGAAGGAGTATAACAGTTAGAATTCATAATGGTGGTAGTAACAGTAATAATATTAAGAATAGTAGTTGAAAAAAACATTAAAATTATAACAATTAGGGAACATATTGCTTACAATTAAATTTACGCTATGGACGTTAGGTGGTTACAGTAGTCACGTCCTGAAGGCTAAATATAAATATTGACAGTAGCAAAACTCTATACTGATAAGTTCACAGTAATAATGAACAAAAGAAAATACCAGCAATAAAAAAGATAATTATAGAAATAAAGTAATAATGACAGGTTCTGCACATGACACTTTGCAAATACAAAGTCATTTAGGTAACAAACGCCTCATTTTCCCATCTCTCTCACAGTTTAGATCTTTTTCCTGCCTCACTCCTTCGGATGCTTTGTATGAGCGAATTGCTGCTGTTTCTCACTCGGGTGATCAGACTGGACATTGTTCATCTTGCAATGATTTTTAAGTTGTCCAGGAGGTAACAAGAAGTGTTTGTGAGGCGTCTCAGAATGTCTTTTTGTTCAACAGTAATACTTCTCATGGTTTCTCGTGTATAGTTTGTCCAAAGGAACACGCATATATATTGCAGCAGTAAGAGCGGAAAAGCAGCAGTTTCGTGTCTCGGTGACAAAAGGCACACCTTGCAATCATGTTGCTAGTTGCACATAGTTTAAGACACCTCTGTTTTATGTCTGCCGTATCTTTTAGGTCGTCCGGGATAATGTGACCCAAGTGCAGAAATTCGTGCACGAACTCCAGCCTATGACTTCAGGGGAACATTTTTGGATCTGCAATATGCTTAAGCGATCTCGGGAGCAGCGACATGCATTGGGTTTTGCATTCGTTGTAGATTATATCAAATTCCTCTGCATATTGGCGGCAAGTACGTATTAAACAGATATGGAGAGAGAATGCCCCCTTGCCGAACCCCGTTTAGGGAGCCAAAGGTGTACGACATTACGTTACCCCAGTTGACTCAGAATTGGAGTGTGGAGAGCCAGTAATGTAAAATACCAGTTAGGTATAGAGTTGTGCCTCTTCTTTGCAGCTTCAGGAGGAGATTCAGGTAGTAATAGCTTAGCAATTCCTTTGGGTTGCAGATGCAGGTGTCGGTTGAGTGATTTGCTTTGAATCTGAACTGGTTGTCAATGGTTTGTAGAAAGGGAGGAGGTCAGTTGTCCTTCGGTGGATTGCCTGTCGTCAGAAAGGTCATGAAAATTCTTTACCGGAGATTAGGATTAGGAGGGAGAGAGAGAGAGAGAGAGAGAGAGAGAGAGAGAGAGAGAGATGCCAACAGTTAGAATGTACACTAATGGAGCTACAGATAAAAAATGAATATGATTATTCACCCTAGAGACGAACACTTAAAGGATAACACACGACTTCCAAAGTAGCTTTATGAAGTGGTGATGATTCCGATGAGTTAAATTTGCTTTGGGAAAAGTAGCTCGGATGGATTAATCTTTACGGTCTGCTTTCATATCCGGCTTTCATCTTCCTCAGACGTGTCTGATGATCTCTTTTATTTAAAGCTCTTTCCTGTTCATACCAGCCGCCAAAGATTTTGATTATTCATACGTCAATGCATTAATTAATTACAAACTTTAGCAAATGTTCAAGCAAAGATGTGAAAATAACATAGAGGCGAAAAAGATTTTCCTTTTTCTGCGCGTGTCTGTTTTTGGAGTCTCCGAATACCACATTTGATTCTTCTCACGAAGAGAAATAAATAACAATGTTCCTCTTCGTATTTTATTTAAAGAGAAGCGAACCTCTTCTCCTGCTATTGCATTATTGCCGAAGGTACATTTTTTTCAGATCGTGCTTTCTTAATAACTACGGTGATCTTTTTTCTCTACTGGATATTAGTCCCTCACGTAGGGAGGGTAAAAATAGGCCGCCCCCCACCCTTCCCCACCCCCACCAACAATATTTAAAAAGCAAAGCATTTCTATATACTATAAAGTGTCCCAAAACAGGTTTGGTATGTTAACGCACAAAAAAAAAAAAAAAAAAAAAAACAAGTGGGCACTCTCTGGTTTTTCGTTGTGTCAAGTAGCCGTATGAAAACACGTTTATCACATTTTTTTTATCATCAGCACTAGTAACCATGTTTATCCTATAACATACGTATTCTCCGAATAGGCTGTGTTATTCCTTGCTCTATCGTTATTATTTTAATACAATAATTGTTAGAAAATGGTCAGTTTCCACTGCTTTGCATGAACAGAATCGATCATAATATCTTTCTGATATATATATTCATGTACTCCCAAGATGTCATGCAGAAAGAGAAAATAAGCTCCCACTTAAAAAAAAAAAAAAAAAAAAAAAACTTACAGCCATGGGAAGACCCTCCTCCAGAGAATGAGAGGCGCCAAGGCAACTGCGTCAATAATTCGGAAAAACCGAACCTGGAAATTTAGTCCGGTTTTCAGAATTAATGGATCCCCAAAACGATATACTATGCAGAATGTAAAGCATCAACATATTCCTGACAATGAAGGATCAACAATCATGCCGAACATTTGTCAGCAAATAACCAAAAAATTTGGTAATCAAGATGGATACCATCAGAACCATTATTCTCGGTTTACTTGTAAACTTTACAAACACAAAATGACTCTTAAAAAGTAGTCATTAAACCTAGAAAAACAAGGCTGATCTAAATTTACAAAAGGCAAATAAAAACAATTTAAGCTCTTCTATTACTGTCCAATTTTTGTGTGAAATATCCCATTAAATTGTATCAGTGGTCATTTAGAAAAAAAAAATTATTCATTCTCAATCGCACCATAACTCATTTGAGCCAATAGAATGCCATTGTTTATCTCGTTATTATTAGTAACTGTTGCAACTGGCACATATGGGATTCTGAAGCTAGCTTTTGAAGGCTGCTCTCTACTCACGGAAAATCAAACGAGTGCCCACCTTTCTTCAATGTCAACATGTCCAACCTATTAAAAGACTCTTTAAAGCATATTAAATCTTGCTCCTATTATATCCTTGTGGTGGGAGCGAATGCCCATAGTGACTCCCCTATGTACCCTATGATGCGGAGTTTAAATTAAATACTGATGTTGACAGGGATAGGATAAAAGGTAGATGGGAGTGTAGACAATGACGATGAGGATGAACATATGAAGCCCCTTGAGAGTTAACCCAGTATTATTTGCAAAGTTCAGGCAATTCAAAATAGCCTAATTTGTAATAGAATTACACTGCCTTGCAGTTCCTCACTGGTGAAGTGGATTGCATACCCGCCTAACAATTAGGTAACCTGAGTTTGCTTCCAGCTGTAGGTTCTTCTTTCATTATTATTATTGTTGTTATTACTATGTGGTCTATCACAGGCATCCTATTCAACTGGGTGGTTTTATATTGTGAGGTTCGTGGTTGCATCCTGCTTCCTTAGGAATCCATCACTGTTCCCACTATGTGCGTGTTTCCAGGATCACACTCTTCTGCATGAGACCTGGAGCTACTCCAACATCTTATTTTTCCAGGTTTCTTCTCAGGGATCTTGGGATCGTGCCTAGTGTCCCTATGATTATGGATACAATTTCCATTGGGATGTCCCATATCCTTCTTACCTCTATTTTCAGGTATTGATACTTATAATTTTTTTATTTCTTTCTTCCTTATCTACTCTGGTGTCCCTTGGTATTGGGACCACCGATGAATGATACTTTCTTTTTGGTTTTGTCAAACAATGTCACATGTATCACCCTATCTGTTCTGATACCATAGTCCCTGAGAATGTTTGCCTGATTGTTTTCTATCACTCCTTTAGGTAGGTGCTCGTACCACTTATTACTGCCAGGTAGCTGTTGTTTCTTGCACAAGCTCCAGTGGAGGCCTTATGCTACTGAATCGTGCCTCTTTATTTACTGGTTTTGTGCAAGTGCCGGACATTCTCTAGTTATGTAGTTTATGGTCTGGTTTTTTACGTTGTACTTCCTGCATATGGGTGAGATGTTATTCCCATCTATCGTTCTTTGAACATATCTGGTTATTAGGGCCTGATCTTGTGCCACTGTTAGAATTCTTTCTGTTTCCTTCTTGAGTTCTCTCTGTGGCCATTGCCGTGTTTCATTGCTGGCCAGTTGTTTAGTCTCTCATGTACTGCCCGTACATGGGTTTGCTGTGCCATTCTTCCATTCTGTATGTCATTCTTCTGTCTCTGTATATTTCTGGATCTTCGTCTACTTTTACAAGTCCTTCTTCTCATGCACTCCTGAACTACTCTTTTTCACTAGTTTTCAGATATTGTCCCAGTGCTCTGCTCTTGATGTTGACGCAGTCCTCTATGATTAGTAGTCCTCACCTTCCTTCCTTTTGTGTTATGTATAGTCTGTCCGTATTTGCTCTTGGGTGTAGTGCTTTGAGTATTTCCAGGTGTTTACTAGTTTTCTGGCCTATGCTATGGACTTCAGCCTTCATCCACTCCACTACCCTTGCTCTGTATCTGATTACTGGTACTGCTCTTGTGTTTATAGCTGTTATCATATTTCCAAAGTTTTGACTTGAATATCACCTTAAGTCTCTACATACTCGTATATTCTTTCCTGATCGTGTCCTTCATCTCTTGGTACTTTATATCTTCTCATTCTATTATCCCTAAGTATTTGTATCCTGTGTCATCTATGTGTTTGATGCTATTCCCATCTGGTAGCTTTAACCCTTCAGTCCTTGTCACTTTGCCTTTTTGAATGTTGACCAAGGTAAATTTTTCTATTCCAAACTCCATCATTATGTCCACAGATACAATCCTTCTAGTCTGAATTAGGGTATCTATTTCCTTGATGCCGCTCATGAACATCAGATGTTTAATCATGATTATTATTATTATTATTATTATTATTATTATTATTATTATTATTATTATTATTATTATTATTATTATTATTATTATCATTTAGGTTTCTGTACGAAGAGGGGACCCTTCTCCACCTGCCGAGGGCACATGAACTTGCAGAAAGACAGCGTAGCTATGTAATCCTCATTAGAAGTACTATTCGTCAATTTCTACATGGGCACTGTCGAGGAACGAGTCTTCTCACGGATCCATCGCCCACGGAAATATGCCAGCTATATCGACATCTTCATTCAAGCAGACACCGAGGATGAGGCTGAAGCCCCTCGTCGCACTTTGCAGCAGTGCAGTGTTCCCATTTCTTGATGTACTCGTCGCGAAGACAGAAGATGGCCTCAGGACTTCTGTCTTCATGAAGAAAACTAATTTAGGAAAGTGCCCTGTCCCACTGCTCCACCTGGCAGGACACACATCAAGAATTAGACAGAGCTCCCTGAGTCCTCGTAAACAAGAGAGCTCTCCAATTGGTTTTGCCTGCCTATCGACCTATTCATTTAATCACACTCACATGATAGTCCCTGAATTTCTTCAGAACCTCTCCTTTGATCTTGGTCAAAACTATTTCTCAGTGTGAGATGCCTAGGTGAAGATTAAAAACATGGAAAATTTCCGCGTCACTGGGTGAGAAAAATGAAAATTGATTCTCAAAACGACAAAAGATTAGTGTAAAATTCCTTTGAGTAGGAACTCGCAGGAATTTTACACTAATCTTTTGATAGAAGTGTTCCTAGGGAGAAACAGGAGAAATTTGAGCTTCGAAATGTAACAGTATGCCATCTTGACTGAAGAGGAGATAATATTCAATGAGGTAAAACACCTGAAACGGAAGCGAAGCCTCATCATCTACTTCTTTCGGTAAGGTTTACATGATAGTTTTTTTTTTTTTTTGAACTGTTCTCTTTCCTTTCTTGTCATGAGAGTGTCTACCCATAATTGCAAATAACTCTAATCTCACTAAAGCATGAAACTCCAGTCACGGCATAGATGCTGTCGGAAACTATATTCCACCTTTGTCGTTTTGAGAATCAATTTTCATTTTTCTCACCCAGTGACGCGGAAATTTTCCATGTTTTTAATTTTGATAATGGTAAGAAGAGAGAAGGAAAGACAGAAATGAGAAATACAGAAGAAAAACGTTTTCAATATTTATGCACAATCTTTATGATTATGATATCATGGTTGCACGGGAGAAAAAAATGGAACTATGTCTGATACACACATTAAAATGAAAATAATGAGAGAGAGAGAGAGAGAGAGAGAGAGAGAGAGAGAGAGAGAGAGAGAGAGAGATATTTATTTAAAAACTGAATTATTGAAATTCTAATGCAAAAGTAAATCTAAAAAATCTGACATTTTTCTGAATTTGTTTTATTCAAAAGTATTATTTCATATTTCACTTATACATTTTTCTTTCTCTATTTTCTTTATATTATAAAGTGAAGTGTTTCTCTCTCTCTCTCTCTCTCTCTCTCCTCTCTCTCTCTCTCTCTCTCTCTCTTGTAAGATTGATATAAAAGGAATATCACCAGATTCCTCAATATTTATCAGATCTCTGACTAAGTAAGCAACATAAAAATTTAAAAAAAATTAAAACAAAAGGTGAACCTTCATGGGGGATATAAGCTTCAGTTCGCAGAGGGTTAATCGAACTTAACATCAGACGTAAACTGTTTCCATCCCCAGGTATGTTCCAGATGCTCTGGAACGGAAAGGTTATACCAAATTTCTTATTATTTATCTCGGCAGACTAGGCCTGAAAATATGCATGTATTCATAGGCTTTTTATGCCAGAAACAAAAAAAAAAAAAAAAATAACAGGTTCAAAGAATTTTTCGAAGGCCAATTGGTAGGTGAAACGGAACTGATAATTAGAACTTACACGAAACGAAAGTAGAATAACTTCTTTGACTAGAAGTAAAGAGCCCCAACTGGAAAATGAAACCGTCACTATCACAGTGAATATACAGAATGAATATCGCACGAAAGGAGGCCTCTCGGAAAGTCTTCTACACTTTCATCAAATCGCCACATAATCTGTTTGCTTTGAGACTTCATTTATATTCCATTGGATTAAAGATCTCTCTCTCTCTCTCTCTCTCTCTCTCTCTCTCTCTCTTTACGTCAACAACACTTTCGAAGCGCATGCGTTTTATGAAACTATATTTTATGTTTCAGATTCTAAATTCTAACGAGAGAGAGAGAGAGAGAGAGAGAGAGAGAGAGAGAGAGAGAGAGAGAGAGAGAGAGAGAGAGAGAACTTACTCTTGATATTTGTTTGGCAATCTTCTACTACTCTAAAAAATCCTTGGTGGAATTGATTATTAGGAATATGAACTAAACGAACAGAAGGGTGGTAAACAGCAGTGTTTTAAGAGAGGACGTCACAAGGACGAATGTGCGAGAGACATTTGTTCGAACTTTTAATTTTCTTCGTTTTTCTTGTAGGTGTAATTTTAATGGTTATGTATTCCTTTTTATTATTATTATTATTACTATGTAGTATCATTATACCGTCCTAGGTGACAGCTCTTAAGGTTTACAAAGAAGGTAAGAGGTTTCAGTCGTTCCATACCTCAGCCCAACTTAAATTTTCCTCAGTCCTTTGTATCCTTATTAATTATGAATTAACCTGATTTCTTGCCTCAATAGCACATGCTCATTAAAAAAAAATTTAACCTTAAACGCTACAAATACAACCTTGGCCTTCTTCATTCTCATCTCTCGACTGATTTCACTTAATTCCAATGAGGCAGAGATCATTTTGGGAGTCTGATTTGGAATTAAGGGAGTGTGGAAGTAGTTTGGAGTTTCAGTGTAGAATGATAATGAAGTTTGTGGAAAAACTGATGTGGACAAATTCAAATGTTCCACTTCAAATTAGCATGATTCGCAGTGGAATATATAGGTGTTGTATTAATATGCACAGTACTCTAGATTGAAACATAGGATAGTAAACGATTTGCAGTTGAAAATGCATATGACATATGAAATAAGGGTACCATAAAATAAGGGTACCAAAAGTTAGATAATATGATATCTTCAAGCTAGTCAAAAAAGAGTTCTCTTTGTCACTTTATTCATATCATAGAGTAGTATGGTAGGAAATAGGTATCGTTTTTCAGTTACAATGGTGGGAAAAATAAGTGTGAAAAGGAAATCAATAATAACGATAGTCAATCACTATAATTAGGAAGTCCTTCAATCTATATTTACATTTCCTGCAAATGTTGGCCTTAACATCTGTGGTTCTTGATGATATATACCGACTAGCATAGTAAATAGTCGTTCACGTCAAAGCAATATTAATTATGAGCATAATTACACATATACTGTATAAAGAACACGTCAACACTTAAATCAGACTGTCTACAGGATTAAAGCAAGGAAGTCTTGGTTTCCAAAACCTTCCACCAACCACCACCTCAGTGGACTAATGCCAACCTTTCTTTCCCTGTAGAAGTCACGCGGATGTTTGAATGACGCCCCGAAATCTCGAGTCGCTGTCAGCCAATGCTTCCGTGTAATGTCACCAGAATGAGAAACCTTTCGAAAACAGTTATTCCTTCAATGTTTATATTATATTTCATTTCAGAGATACGGCTGATAGAGGGATGTTCTAGTACGTACGCACATTTTCTCTTTTTATAGACGAAATTAAGCAAGAAATAAATTGTAAACACTTTAGTATATAACTGGCCTGAAAAAAAATTTAAGTGTGAATCGAGCTGGAGAAATAGTTAGATAATAAAGATGATGGAAATGATACCTTTATTCTGAGCGAAGTGTGTCCAAGAAAAAAAAATGGTAAATGAAAATAAAATGCCGAATGACAAATAAAAAATTTAGTGAAATTAAACCGTAAAATGAAAGATATTTTGATGGATTAAGTTGATAAAGTATGTATTTTTGTTATATGCGAATAACAAAATTCACTTAGTACTTTAACATTATGATTATTTTGAACCTCGATTAAGAAACAGGCGTTGACATTTCATTACTCTCATTGAAAGGGTTCCACGATTTCCTTGTCATATAATTCAGCTATAGAGAACCAAGAGAACAAATGCAGATATGTTTTCAATTGCCAATATGGCCCTTTAACTTTTCTAGTTTCTTGCAGTCTTTAAAATTCACGTACAGGATTCATGATGCTAAATACTTTCCAAGAAGTAAAGTATTCTTAAGACAAGTATGTGTTTGTTTACCATTATTTCCGTTACCTTACATCAACCGGTCTTACCAAGTCTGAAGATTCGAAGACTAAATAGAAACGGGAAATAAGAAAAATGATCAGACTATCGGCATTTGGAATTTCTGGTGGAGGTACAGCGCTTCTGAATTACATATTTAGTCTGCATCTTTGCGTTGCCTCATTGCAAAATAAAGTTAAAACAACCTTTCTCTGTTGTTAAAAAATATACCTTTCAATGTATGCTCCTTTTCCGACATACTGAGAAGATCATTTTAGTTTTCCGACAAATAATTTCAGTATGGATCAGGGCCCGTTCTTAGGTGGCACAGAATTTAAACATGCTCAAATGTTACCTGTTATTTTGCTTCACTGAAGAAATATTAGATATTTATTTTGCGTTGCGTCTGTTATTGTTGCCACTTTCCCCTTTCTCCATTCTACCTGTCAGTTTACACCTACTTACTAATTAATCTCTCTTTCCTTTGCTCTTTTCCTCTGTCCCCAGTCCATCGTTGCAATATATAATTCATTTAATCTTGTCCTCCATTTCCAAACCTTTCTTCTACCAATATCTCTTCTTCCTCGTATACATCTCTATTTCCCAGCATCTGTTCTCACTAGTCTTCCTTATTTCTCATTTACTCCTCTCCTGCATACTATTTTGCTCTCTTGTTATAGTTCATATCTTCTCTTATTATTTCCTCTCAACTTTTACCACAGATCGATCTCGTCATTACCTCCTAACAGCAGCTTGACCTTTCTAGCAAGCTGATGGAAGCTGTTTTCCTCGAGATGACCAGATAAGTGACCAACAACAATTGTCATGATTTTTGTCCTAATGGAAGGTAGCCTGCATCTTCAGGATGTTCGCTGTATCTCTCTCTCTCTCTCTCTCTCTCTCTCTCTCTCTCTCTCTCTCTCTCTCTCTCTCTCTCTCATAGTCAACAAAAGTGTTTGGCACTGATAAAAGAAGCATAGGTTATTTTCCCTTAGGGGATAAATCAATCATCTTTCCGATGCTTCCCTTCACACTTTTAAACCCCCAAGATATTGGACGTGAAAAACAAAAGGAGAGAGGAAGCGAGAGATTTTGTTTCTCTCATTGATGGGATAAATGTCTATAGAGATAGAAGCCTTTCCAATGCATAGTCGTCAAGCACAACAGATGTAAAAGTCATTCGAGAATGTTTCAGTAAAATGTTCAAGATAATCACTGTTCACTGAGTATTTTGCTTCTTCTTTTTAGAGCACCATGCAACAAAAGTACGTAGGACACTGAACAATATCCAGTCGTTTTAATGGTAACTCAATAACCTACTTACTCGTCAAATGTAGACTGAGAGTAAGTTTTACATCTGTTGCATCACTAAAACATCTTTTTCGTTTTTACTCCGTACCATTAGAAATCATTAGAAAGGTAAGTTAACTAACGAACCAAAGAGCAGACTAAAAGACCCATAGTTTCTGTGCTAAGGTACACATATCTCTTCCTCCTTCCCCTTATCTACCCGTTTACATAAAAGTGTCATTTCAGCTCTTTTCTTATCGAAAGATAGACTGAGGTTGTTTACCTTTATCTGAAAGCTCATAGCAAGATTTATCCATCCGTAAGTCGACAAGTTTAGCAGCAATTACTTTTGGTTGATGACTTAACTGGTTTTCGGAAAGCAGATTTAAATAAACAAATTGGGAACAAATTCATGCAATGTTCCTCAATATCTGTATAAAAATATTCTTGAATAAAAAGCAGTTGCATAGAAGGTTCCTGATTCTTCCTTTGTTATCTTTTGAATCATCCTTTGAAAACTCCCACCGAGCAAAGGTGTCAGTAACGACCCTAAATTAATTCTTCAATTGTTGCATTTATTGAAACAATTCAGGAATCGAGTCTTATATTTTCTGAAATGTATTCTAGCTGGTTCTTCTTATGAACTTTACTGCTATTTGTTTTTATATTGTTTTATTTTTTTCTTTTCAAACCTCTCTTAGGAATTATGTAAGTTTTCCTTGATAATAATGATAATAAACGCCAGGTTGGATTATAATGATAATGCAGGTTTATGGATCATTCTAGGGGCAAATGGCAATTACACCGTGCTGGAGAATGCACGGGTGCTTATTTGCAATAACGAAATTAAGTGTAACATAAGTCAGTGAACTATTAATTGCGCTGATATTTATGTCAAGGTTACGTCTTATCCTACATACGATTCCTTCTGCAAAAATCTGGAAGAAAAGCATCTGAATCATAAAAAAAAGCCAGCGCCTTCCAGTAATTTGGCCAATTTCTATTACTAAGAACCGTTCCAGGCCGATCTAATACATTTTTCATTAACTAAGCGATAGGGCAAACGCCCTTCATTGGTCCAAACAGAATCTGTATGTTTACTTTTTGTCCAAAAAAGTTGGAAATTGAGATTGAAACGAAACATAATCCTTTATAAGGTGATACATGATTGAAGTTTAATGCGGAAGTGAAAATATATCGCTATTATTTTAAGTGATAATAATAAGTGATAGTTGAAATTCAGTCCTATAACATGATATTTTTCCGTTTCTTAGACTTCATCAGACAAGACTCAGTCCACAGTATTACACAACATAATTTATTAATTTTTACTTTTTTTTTTTTACGCACGAGGAAAGATCAATCGATCTGGAAAAAGAAAAATCTCGTTACAAAAAGAAAAAAACAAATCTTTGAATGAAAAGGGAAATTAAAAATCTCTGACAAGTAATTAAAGACTAAAATAACAGAGGCACTGAAAAAAAAAGAGATTGAATATAAGTATATATGAAACGACACAGAAATGGCATTTGGGAAAGTGTTTCAAATAAAATATTCGACTGTTCTTGAAGGAGGGAAGACATCTAAGTTACTTGTGAGACTAACATCTCAAGAACAGAAGAGACGTCGTGACTCGTGATATGACGAAATATTGCTCTAAAATAAAGAAAAATATTCTTTTATTTGAATATTGAAAATTTCAGTATATAATTTTGCTTTAGTGTATATATTATTTTATAGATTTACATCTGAGTTTTGCTATAAGTTTATTCTCTTAGATCTTAAAAACCTAGTGTAAAAATATAAAATAGAAATCAACATTTACTTTAAAATCTATATATTTCTTCAAAGAAAATTTCACATTAATTCATGGATCTACATTTAGAGTTGAAAATGGAATGATTTCAATCACAGTTAAAAACATATGAATAACCTGAATGAGCAATGGAATAAATATAATTAGCTCACTCATCTGTGTGTGTGAGAGAGAGAGAGAGAGGAAATAGCAAGAAAATCAGATATACTGAGGAAAAAAATGAATTCCGGATCACTGTGAGCTATCCGCAGTGTATTATTCATCTACAAAATCCGTTATGTAATCAAATATTTGTTTAGCGCGATTCCAGCTGACCATTGTGAGCATGGCAGGGAGGGATCCTTCTCCAGGCGCATCCTTCGAGGGAGGACAACATTGAGCAAGAGTTGTAAAAGCCTGTTTTAGACCTCAGGTTACTCGGCCACAAGGAGGAAAAAGATTTACATCTCAGATTTTTCTAATATATTTTTTATATATATTTTATTGTCGACAAATCCATATTTTGTGTCTGTGTCTATGTATCCTCTATTCCCATCCTTGTTAGTTTTCTGTAAAAGAGAAGTATTGTGCCGACTTTGTCTGTCCGTCTGTCCTGAGATCTTAAAAACTGCAGAGGCTAAAGGGCAGCAGATGGGTAGGTTGATCATCCACCCTCCAATCCTCAAACATACCAAATTTCAGCCCTCAAGCCTCAGTAGTTTTAATTAATATCATTTAAAGTTAAATTAGCCATAATCGTACTTATGGCAGCACTGTAGGTACCAACTATATTGACCACCATCGGACCGTGGTTGAGTTTCATAGGCCAAGGCTAAGAGTTTTATGGGCAGTGGCTAAGGCCACCACAGGGCAGAAAACTCGATTTCCTTCGGCACAATTTTTACTTGTTTGTATTTTCCAAATAATTTATTTACAAAGACATTGAATGAAGTTGATTTCAGACATCATTTTGACATCTTTGGAAAATCTTGATTCTAATCCAGTTCCAGAGGCAAAAGGCTGCAACGATAGTTTTGAGATGGACACTTCTCACAATTCACCTCCAAATTTGTACCTGAATGTGCATTTGCACTTCTGTATACCTAATGGATAATAAATGTGGTTAGATGTAAAAAGAGAGATACTTGGAGGGTTAGATAGATGTACGTATCTACGTTAATTCTCCTTGGAAGTTAAAAGTGTCAGAAAACTTGCTCTCTTGTGAAAGCCTTAAGAATCACTCCAATATTAGTGCACTGAAACAAAGAGATAATCACAGACTACCTCTTGAGTTTTAACTCACATTTACACCTTAACCCAAAGCAAGAGAGATACAACACCGAAACGAAAGGAATTTGCAGTTCAGAAGACATAAAAATAGAGAGGAGAATAACACAGCAGCGAAGCAAAGAAGTGTTGAACCAAAGTCAACAACGCTGAGAAACGTCTGGTCGAGGAAAACAAAAAGTATTGCTGTTTGTTCAGGCCAAGGATTCTTATTTTGGGAGTCGAGCTGCCTTAAAAAAAGAAAAATGGTGCGAGTAGTACTTCAAGGAAAAAGGAGGAAACTGAAGGTAATTAACTTTTAATACAGGTTGGGATATTTGGGAGAGAAAAGGTTGCAGTTTGTTTGCTTTTTACTCTCTTTTTCTTTTGTCTGGGATCTAACATCAGCCGATTGTTTATGTATATATTCATTAGCATTCTTGATGGAAGGCCTTTTCTTCTCTCTCCTCTTTTCTCTCTCTTATAACTATTGATGTGACCGCTACCACTGGAGTGACCACGAGGCTCTTGATTCGGTTGCTTCTCTTTCGCTCTGGAATCCGACCCCTGACACCTCTTGGTTGTCAGATTACGTCAGTCAGAGGGATAAAGGGACAGGCAGTCAGGAAAAGAGGCAGCTGGTGAAAATGCTCCTTTTTTTGCATAAGTATTTACTACAAATCGCTGATGAAGTGGTTACTCTTTATATACTCGGTAATTAAGTAACGCGAAGTTACGAGAATCTTTTTAAACTTCCTACGTGAAATAGAAAAAAAATAAATAAAAAACTAGTCATGGGACTGAGAATATTTAGCTATGACTAACGGGCCAAAAAGATAGTGAAGACTACTATAAATATCTTTTTTTTTTTTTTCATTATAAAACACACACAAAAAAAGGAACATTTCTCATTTCCATAGCGACTCGTGAATTGCACCCATAAAATATAATCTGTTGTTAGCAGGAGTTTAGATTCTATGTATTTTTTTTATTAGAAAATATTTCGAAAATAAACTATATAAACAAACTCGGAAACCAACTAATAGATCAGTATCTCTACAATCCCGTCTTTGCTCAAATTAATTACGAACAAACTATTCGCTCCAATGGCGGTATTTGTATCATGTTACATCAATGCGAACCACATATTGAATTGACTGTTCTGCAACAGAGCCCAAGAACGGGATGACGATGACGTATTTTCGCAGCAGCCTTAATGGATTTGCTCCCAAGTTAGTGACAGGTTTATGAGAAATATTATGATATATAAATTTAACTGTTCATACAAAATAAGAGAGTTTTATTGATAATCAAAGGAATTCGCTGAGGATAGACATTTTCCTCAAACTTTGAAGTAAAATGCACTAACATTGAACAAATGACGATTTTAGTAAAAGATATATTCCTGTCTTTCCCATTGCTGCAGTCTAATATTTAGCATTTTATCATTGAAAGTGCTATTTGTGTTGTCGTTTGAAGTAAATATTGTAAGGTAGTGCTATTTTCGAGAGCCTCTTACTATTATTATCATCATCATCAACATACCACCCAAAATATATTGCAACTGAAAAGCGCAAAACATCCGCATAACCATAATGTTTAGAAGCAGCTGAACGATAATCCCCGTCTTATTGAGACCCATGAGTTTGTGTTTATGGTCAACTTCTCTCTCTCTCTCTCTCTCTCTCTCTCTCTCTCTCTCTCTCTCTCTCTCACTGTCTTCCTTAATCATGGCTTTTTCATACATACAACTGTGATTGAAGTGTGTATATCGTAGATATCATAGAGGATCACCGGTATAATTTTCGTGGAAAAGTAAATAACAATGCGTGATCCGATCTACAACTTACTCGAGGCGCATGTTGATACCTACTGTCCAATAGTGCGCTGTTTCACCAACGAAAATTAAAATAAATAACGATGCATTTTATTAGAAATAATTGTTCCTATCGTAAAATTCCTGTATATTTTACTCAACGCGAAACACCTTTTTCAGACATTTTTAGCTTTTCCGTGGGGCTTTTCTTGCCTCCCAACAACAACAACAACAACATTGTAGTTTGTAGGCTTACTCCCCGAGTAAGCGCAAAAATATTTAGTCCATAAAAACGATGAAGATTTAACCTAGAAAAAAGCGTAAGTTACGAATGATGTTTTCCCAACAAAGTGAATCTATTAATATATTTATATCATGCGTAGTACTATATGTCATGCCTTTGATAATGTCTAAATTATTTTGTGGTATTTCACAGTATTTTTCAAATTTATATAGAGATGTCGCTATTGATAATGATGAGGGCTTGTTACAAATGAAGAAAGACAACCCAAAGCCTAATGCACGAACTGCATTATCACTTATTTGGAAAAATTAAATAATATTGTACTAAACCCTAGTGATATCTTTGTCAGTTTTGATGTATGTTTTTTGTTTACAAAAGTCCCTATTGACTCTGTGCTAGAATATTTAAGTAATGAACTTGTATTGCACGAATTACCTATGTCCGTTTGTCACATAATTTCCTTGATTAAGTTATGTATTTGTGATTGCAGATTTATTGTTAATATTTGGTATGGCCATGGGTAACCCTTTATCACCTCTCCTTTCAAACTTATATATGGAATGATTTGAAAGACAACACCTCCCGAATATCACACTTGTCCCCTTAAAATGGTACAGATATGTAGATGACATCTTAGTAGTCTTACCTGTTGGTATCGATGTAAATGATTTTAGGCCTAAATTGAATAATTAAGTGCCATCCATAAAATTCACGTTTGAAATTGAAAATAACAATGTCATCCCTTTCCTAGATGTATTAATACATAGAGAATCTTTCCAATGTAAATTCAGTATTTATAGAAATCCCACAAATAATTTAACATATGTACATTTTTATTCTGATTGATTTATGTTATCAAAAAGCTCACAAAAATTTTAATGGTGTTGCTAGTAATGAAAAAGAAACCCCTAAAAACGTACTTAGCTTGCCTTACTTTCGTGGATTTGAAACCATAAAATCGATATTTAAACGGTTTAATGTTAAATGTAGTGTTCTCTTATAACAATACCATTAAAGATATGCTAATTAAGAATAGTCCCGTTAGAAATAACATCAGTTACAAAATTCCTTGTAAGGATTGCCATCTTTTTACGTCGCTCAGTCAAGTAAAAATTTATGTGTACGTATTAAGCAGCATATGTATTCAGTTAGAACAGCCCAGACTTCAAATGCACTGTTTATCCATCTGAGCGAAAATCTCATTGTATAAATTGGGGCGATAGCTCTGTAATTGCTAGATCTAATGATTATGTTTCAAGAAATTTACTGGAATCAGCAATTATACAATAAAAACAACCTAAATTTCTTATGAACATTATTTTTATTTGAAAATACTTCCGTGAAATTAGAAATCTGGATGCATGACTTTAACATGACAAAAATGGAATAAAGTGAACATTATAATCCGTATAAATATGACAAATTGCCAGTCATGACTGACTGGTTGTTTACCTAGAGCGAGAATGGCCAACCAGGGGTGCGTTAGATGATTTCCGGTGGAGCACGGAACCTTGTAGATAATGAAAGAAAAATTATGCATGCTCATGCACAAAGAAATATATATAAAGCAATAAATACAAATTAAATAAACAATATATCTATAATATTGATAACTGAATATTAAATAATATGACTTAATTAACTCATGGCTATAATGAGTTTTCATTGAATCAAGACTCATCTAAAACCGAGGAGCAATTACTTTTATTGATGTTGATTCGTTTATATCGATTAGTCCTCGTCTTTCACAATACTCTGTATTTGTAAAAGTTCAAGAGTAAACCTAAAAATTGCATTGAAGTCCCAGGCATTATTCATTTGTTGCAACATACATATTTCACAGCAATTAGTGACTGGTACATTAATGATACAGAAGTCATGCCATGAGTGCGCACCTATAATACTTGCTTTGATGTTGAAGTCACAAACATTAGAGGTGGTTGTTTACTTCAAATGCCCTCTTTACTAGTCAGTTTGTACTTTGGTCTAAGCTGGTGTTTACGGTTAATGCTTGTATTGTAGTGTGTGATATATATATCATTCCAGGTAATAAAGGCATCAATGATATATTCAGTGCTATGAATAAAGACAAAAGTTGGACAAAAGGCTAAATGTGTTTCCATTGCCAGCAAAGGATTAAAAAGATTGGATGTTTCCCTCCTTGATATGTTCCTGTTTGCTGCTTTTATTAATTTATTTAACTTGAAACATCACAACTTCGTGAAATCGAAGGTTCGTTGAAATTGTTTATCTTGGCTTTATGTGAACAGCCAACTGGGATCACATTGTTGAAGCTGGCCAGGCACTTAATATTTCAGATTCTATATTAGATCCTGATCCCAAAAAGAAGTTAAATGAAATACTGATGGCTATTTCAACAAGGTATGCCCCTAAAAAGGTCATCAAATTCAGAAAAAATGACCAGCCATGGTTGGTAGAGAAGTTTACCATGACAAACAGACCAAAATCAACACAGGGAGACGATATCGGTTAAATGAAATTTACACTGATTTTATGGAGTCCCTCAGTGCTGTGAGGAGAATTTCCCATACAGCTGAGAGAAATTATACTTACAATAATTCCTTGAAGACCAAACTTGAAGGAATTACTCAGCTTCATCTGCGGTGAACTTAAAATGGCATCATCTATCTTTAAGTTAGACTCGCCTTCCATTCCAGTACTACTAACAGATGATGGTAGATTGGTTACTAGCCCCAGGGAAAAGGTTAAACTGTTTCATGTGAATATAGTTCCTCTTCATAATAATAATATCTCATTAGATGAAACCTTTTCACTTGGAGGAAGTGCAAGGGAATATTGACTTAAAATTCAAGCTTCCAGAGAAAATTGGTTTCAGCCTCCCACTGCAGACCCCACACTGCAGCAGTAATTAGTCATGATGAAAGTCAGTGTTTTCCATCAGCCTGGGGGAGGTGCGAACTTGCGATAACTAGGCGCCATGCCGCGATGTTAGCAACTGTACCAGCCTGACCCCGCAAAATAATAATAACTAATAATAATAATAATATAAGGAGGACGAACAAGCCTTCAAGACCATCAAAGAGAGAAACGTCACCCATACCAATCAGGACAAGACAATTAATTTAATAATATATTATAAAATGAAGAAGACAAGCAGCCTGGTGATGAGGAACAACCCAGCGGCCCCCCTGCAGGATCCCTTGAAGGAGACGAGCGTGGTCTACCGATACACGTGCCCCGTCCGAGGATGCCTCGGCAAATGCATCGTCATGACCACCATGCGATTCTCCGAGAGAATCTCCTGCCACGCCCAAGAGGGAGCCATTTATAATCACGCCAGGACTGCCCATAACGTAAGATTAAAAAGGAGCGATATTGTACCTAATAATGAAATAATTGACCAAACCACCGATCCCCGATGTTTACGAATCCTGGAAGCCCTCCATAAAGGAAAGGAGAAACCTAACTTGAACATTACCCAAGAAACGTTTCTCCTCCCTACCTCCGCCCGAAGATCAACAGCGAATGACCACCCAAATATCCAGGAGCACCTGCGGTATGATAGGATTCCTACCGCAGGTAGGACCCCTGACATTCATTCCCTGATGAGAGAGGAAAGGGTGAATTATTTCGTCAAGTAGACGGAGTCGCCATGGGATCCCCACTAGGGGTCCTCTTTGCAAATATGTTCATGGCCACCATCGAAGAAAGGACCTTTAGAGAACATCAAAAACCTAGGATCTATGGGCGGTACATCGACGATATATTCGTCACAATAAAAGAACCTGACGATGCCAGAAAACTAGCAGATGCTCTGAAAAGAAACTCAGTGCTCAACTTCACCACAGAGCACAGCCAGCAGAAGACTTTGCCATTTCTTGATGTCCTGGTAAAACAACAAGAAGGACAGTTTAAGACGACCGTTTATACGAAAGCAACAAACGCTGGCCGTTGCTTGAACGCACGCGGGGAATGCCCGGACGCATACAAAAAGTCTGTCGTGAGTGCGTATGTCAACAGAGCCTTCACACACAGCTCATCATGGAGAGACATACATAACGAACTCGACCGAATTCGCCAACTGCTGACAAACAACGGCTATGCAGATCAAATTATCGAAGCAGCAATAAAAAAGAAAATGGACGAATTTTACCAACCCAACACGATGACGAAAAACGAGGAGAATTTGATTATTTACCATCGTGTACATTATGGTAAATAATCAAATAAACAGAGGCGTAACCCCAAAAGCCCCTTACCTTAAAATAAGCCTCAGGATATATAGTAAGCCCAACCTTGTAGCAGCCTTAATAATGAAGAACAGCACCGCTCCGGGGGGACTGAAGGAGATGTGCACGAATGTAGTTTACAAATTTACTTGT
>NC_061092.1:59816571-59826571 GCF_015104395.2 Macrobrachium nipponense
TGCCATTCATGGCTTTATGATAATTTCCCCATACACAAAAGGAAAGCACATATTCAACATACAAATACAAAATGACAATAATGACAAAAGATTAGTTTTCATGCCCTCTCCTTAATGAACGATACAAATCTATATTTTGATGATCTTTCTGCATTGTAGCGTCTTTTATTCAAAGACTTCTGATACACAACAGTCCTACTCTTCATGGTAGAATGAACTGTTTAGTAGACGTCTGCTTCGTCGCCGTTTGTAAGGGGTCGGTTCTTTAAAGAATTAATTCTAATACTTCTGGACAATGCTCTTTGAGAATGCTCCTTCTATGACGTTGCTTTCATTGACAACGTTCAGTTTTCAGAAAGGTCTGCTTCCAAAAGTAGCGGAGGTCCTGCCAAACAACTTCTTTAAGTAGTCTCCTTATGTACCTGAAATTGTATTTGAATTGCGTTTTTGGTGTTGGAATTCCATTAGCTGATCTTCATGCCGACTAACCATGACCACCACAATCCTACCTTTATTTGCCTCTTCTGTGTTCCCTAAACCTACCATCCAAATCACTCGCTATTCTACAAACGTGAGACGTACTGCAATTTTCGCAAGACATAATTTATGCCTCAGGAACAAGTCTCTTGTCTTAATTACTCTACGCCTTCTCCGAAGGGTACCGCCGTGTCTGAATTCGAACTCAAGTTGATATCGGTTAAAATTTAGTGAAGATTTTCCAAATCAGAGCCAGGAAGAATCTTGATGATCTGATTCTTTTCTTTGTTCCAATATTTCTTTTCATCATTATAAAATACACGTTTTACTACGAGAAGAACTCTGTTCACAAATGACGATGGACCAGCCGTATTTTTCTCTAATCATCTAAAGTAACATTTCATTTTCAAGGAGGTCGGGTTCCCAGGATGGAGTTGAACCGGCAGAATTGTAGTTATTTTAACGAGTGTTCTTTCTGCAATCACTCCTTCTGAAAATATCTCTACGTCCTAAAATATAATTTTCTAACTTTTGCGGTTTTCCAGAATACGAATTATGACTGCAGTGTAGCTTATAAAATAATTCAGTGAAAGGAGTAGTCTAATTTAGTGAAAGGGAGGGTACTGTTGCTACACCATTCAATGCGATGCAGTTTGTCTGAGACATAATTTGACCACCCAAAAGACCTTTTTCATGTCCAATTCAAGTGGACTAATCCATTACAGGATTGATTCCAATAACAGATCGACTAGCAAGGGTCCACCCAGGCACACGGGTCACTCATTTGACCCTGGGTTCTCAAAGGAAGGAAGGAGATGATTGGTTTCTTCACAAAAGCAAGCCAGGATCTCCAGAACACCCTATATCAGAATCTTTGAAGATGGGGTTAATTGATTACTAAGATCTAAGGACATTTAATCCAACGATACAATAGTACTATTAAAACAATGGTGTTTTTATTTGCAGGCCTGTCAGTAGTTTCATGACTAGCAAGTGGGAGCGACTGATCGTTAAGAAGAAGCACAATCCCTTTGCAAAGACGGAACACTTATATCGGTGTCCTCTCCACTTAATTAAAGAAATACTACGTCTTATAAGCATTATAATGATTTATGATTATTACAAACCTTATGCTTTACAAGTATATAATACTTATTGTGATTACAAACCTTAACTTTTACCATTCTGTTTCACACAGGAGCTTTATAGATCCTCAACTAGAACTTAAGGGTTGCATGGGCAAAAGCCTCATAAACTTTAGTCCAACATATTGCCTGGAAAGTATGAAGAGGCGTCCTGTTCCTTGACGTCATCGGACTTTAGGCAGAGGCCTCTGGGTCAACCTATTTTTCTGTCAATTACTGGACTTTTATGTCCGACAAGAATATGCTTCTTATCTTCTTTGAACTCTTTAAATGGTCGTGAAAATTAAGAACTAAGAATAGTTGCACCCTTCGATTTTTTTTCTTATTTATTTTGATATCTTCTCTCTCATTATTGTTTATCTAAGGGTTAATGTATTATTTTTTTCCCATTTTAATAAGTGATATGTCTTCTTACTGCATTTCCTTTTTCCTCGTCTTACCTTTTCCTAATGAACACCATATGCTTTGGAATCTTGAATTTCAAGTCAGTGGCCTATGTGGGCTTGTTCCATATGAATAGGTTTCAGCCTCTGAATAATAATAATAATAATAATAATAATAATAATAATAATAATAATAATAATAATAATCAATCTTTCCTCAAAAATACAATGCGCAACTGGAATACAATACTTACAAGCTCTGGAATAAGACTAGCAGAGGTTAATATCAGGAGAGGGATCTTCCAGGGCGACTCACTGTCCCCACTACTCTTCGTAGTAGCCATGATTCCCATGACAAAAGTACTACAGAATATGGATGCCGGGTACCAACTCAAGAAAAGAGGCAACAAAATCAACCATCTGATGTTCATGGACGACATCAAGCTGTATGGTAAGAGCATCAAGGAAATAGATACCCTAATCCAGACTGTAAGGATTGTATCTGGGGACATCAGGATGGAGTTTGGAATAGAAAAATGCGCCTTAGTCAACATACAAAAAGGCAAAGTAACGAGAACTGAAGGGATAAAGCTACCAGATGGGAGCAACATCAAACACATAGATGAGACAGGATACAAATACCTGGGAATAATGGAAGGAGGAGATATAAAACACCAAGAGATGAAGGACACGATCAGGAAAAGAATATATGCAGAGACTCAAGGCGATACTCAAGTCAAAACTTAACGCCGGGAAATATGATAAAAGCCATAAACACATGGCAGTGCCAGTAATCAGATACAGCGCAGGAATAGTGGAATGGACGAAGGCAGAACTTCCGCAGCATAGATCAGAAAACCAGGAAACAAATGACAATACACAAAGCACTACACCCAAGAGCAAATACGGACAGACTATACATAACACGAAAGGAAGGAGGGAGAGGACTACTAAGTATAGAGGACTGCGTCAACATTGAAAACAGAGCACTGGGCAATATCTGAAAACCAGTGAAGACGAGTGGCTAAAGAGTGCATGGGAAGAAGGACTAATAAAGTAGACGAAGACCCAGAAATATACAGAGACAGGAGAAAGACAGAAAGAACAGAGGACTGGCACAACAAACCAATGCATGGACAATACATGAGACAAACTAAAGAACTAGCCAGCGATGACAATTGGCAATGGCTACAGAGGGGAGAGCTAAGAAGGAAACTGAAGGAATGATAACAGCGGCAAACAAGATCAGGCCCTAAGAACAGATATATTCAAAGTACGATAGACGGAAATAACATCTCTCCCATATGTAGGAAGTGCAATACGAAAAATGAAACCATAAACCACATAGCAAGTGAATGCCCGGCACTTGCACAGAACCAGTACAAAAAGAGGCATGATTCAGTGGCAAAAGCCCTCCACTGGAGCCTGTGCAAAGAAACATCAGCTACCTTGCAGTAATAAGTGGTACGAGCACCAACCTGAGGGAGTGATAGAAAACGATCAGGCAAAGATCCTCTGGGACTATGGTATCAGAACGGATAGGGTGATACGTGCAAACAGACCAGACGTGACGTTGATTGACAAAGTCAAGAAGAAAAGTATCACTCATTGATGTCGCAATACCATGGGACACCAGAGTTGAAGAGAAAAAGAGGGAAAAAAATGGATAAGTATCAAGATCTGAAAAAATAGAAATAAGAAGGATATGGGATATGCCAGTGGAAATCGTACCCATATCATAGGAGCACTAGGCACGATCCCAAGATCCCTGAAAAGGAATCTAGAAAGCTAGAGGCTGAAGTAGCTCCAGGTCTCATGCAGAAGAGTGTGATCCTAGAAAGAAACGGCACACATAGTAAGAAAAATGATGGACTCCTAAGGAGGCAGGATGCAATGCCCGGAACCCCACACTATAAATACCACCCAGTCGAATTGGAGGACTGTGATAAAGCAAAAAAAAAAAAAAAAAAAAAAAAAAAAAAAAAAAAAATAATAATAATAATATAATGGAGCTGCAAAATACTTATTGTTTGGCTTATTTCAAAACGACATCGCCTTATCTATAATAAATGTCTCTCGCCAGCTTCCGTCGTATTAAGAGTGTTGTTCTTCAGCGTCTACTAAAAAAAAAATAAATAAATAAATAAATAAATTAAAAAAGGAGGCAATTCTGGAGCTCTTCATCTTTTATAGGCGTTTATGATAGTGCACACAAAGAAATTATTTACTGTTCATTTAGAACTCTTGTGGGAAGTGCTTTTTTTATAGCAAACTAATATTTCCCTTATTAACTCCTCGGATGCATTCCCTATGGAACCATCTTTAACCCAAAGTTTTCAAACACAATTCTATGTTCTTTATTCTATGAAGATTTTTATGTCTGGAAGGTTGAGAAGTAACCTGAGTTCCTCTCAGCAAAGGAACACGTACACATGCGTTCATATTTACTTCGCATATACGCATTTAATTTGTAAGAGACTTGGTGAATATGTTATCAATAATATCACAAGATATTATCCCTAAAAGAAAACTACTGAGATGGCTTTGTCTACCCGTCCGCACTTTTCTGTCCGCCCTCAGATTATAAAATCTAATGAGTTTAGAAGGCTGCAAATTGGTGCGCTGTTTATCTACCATCTAGTCAGCAAACATACCAAATTGCAGCCTTATAGCCTCAGTAGTTTTTATTTTATTTAAGGGTAAAGTTAGCCATAATCGTGCGTCTGGCACATCTATAGGTACCAACAACAAAGGCCAGACCACAGGTCTGTGGCTAAAAGTTTCATGGGCCTTAGCTGAGAGTTGGCCGAGTGCTTCATATGGCGCTATATGCTGTACAGTTTCCCAGGCGGTTTTTTTCTGGTATTATATTTTCTGGCAAAAAAAAGATAAAATGCGGAATGAATTGCCTTCTGAGGCTCATTGGACTTGAGTGAGACTTAAGAACTAGATACTTCGTAGTGTGGTGTGTGGTTGTGATGAAAGCAGTTTTTAGCCTCAAAGGCTCTTTGTTCAAGGATGGAAAGGATGTCGAGATTATTAGGAGGTTTGAGATGAGGACTTCTGAACTTTTCCTTTCCAGTAAACCCGACAACAGTTGACTGATCAGTATATTGTACTTGACTGTAAAGGTGATTACCAGTATTTGCGAGTCTGGTAAACCAACAGGGATTACCACCAATTATTTTAGTTTTTAAATATATGATGAAATATACCAAAGACCCATTCACGCGAGTCTATTTCTTTTGGTAGGAATTTGTAAGTCTTCTTTCCAATGTCTTCATCTTAATGCTGCTATCTAAAAAAAAAAAAGTATATATACTAGTTAATGTCGACGTTATTTAGTTTATACCCGACCGCTCTTGCCCACATTTTTTTCACTAAAGCTAAATTTGTTTCAGTGTTTCGTAGTATGTTCTTGGTTGGACATATAATATTAAAATATGTATGTGTGTGGGTGTCTTTTTTTTTTTTTTTTTTTTTTTTTTTTTTTTTAGCAGTTGGGCATGCGTATAAACTTAACTAGGAAAATGGACCTTTGCATTTTCCTCATCATTTCCATAGATGTGGTCGGTTTGAGTTTATCTTGGTCAGTGAGATGTCTTCAATTCTTAGTATCCATCATCTTTAGAATTTAAATTACCTAATCTTTCATTGCAATCTATAATAATTAGTGCGGCTGGCATTAAAAACCTAAAGAATCTGAAAACCATTTCGCTTCATAATAGTGGCGAATAGATTAACAGATTTTGTAGTTATCTAATGGAAGCAAGATTGCTGACGTTTGAGGCAAGTAAGTGTCCAGGTAAAAAAAAAAAAAAAAGAAAAAAAAAGAAGCAAAAAGTGCGCCGAAGAATCGAGTTTTCTGTACAGCGTATAATGCTGTATGAAACTCTCAATGTGCTGTAGTGTGGTCGAGTGAAGAAGAGTCGGCGGCTAGCACATCTGGTGGTGCCAGACGCACGATCCATGGCTAACCATACCCTTAAATGAAATACAAACTACTGAGGCTAGAGGGCTGCAACTTATTATGTTTACTGATTGGAGAGTGGATGACGAACATAGCAATTTGCAGCCCTCTAGCCTCAGTGGTTTTTCTAAGATCTGAGGGCGAACGGAGAGATAATGTCGGACACAAATCGGTTTTTGTCTTTTACAGAAAACTAACTGGGCTGCTCCTTTCCTCGACTCCAGTCAAGATTTAAGAAGTTCAGAATCGGTGGTGCAACACTTAGAAGTGCTTAAGGAAGTACTTAGGAGACTTAGGTTAGTAGAATTGTAATTAAGCTAGCTAAGTGTTCCTTCTTGAAGAAGCAAATTACATATTTAGGCCATGTATTATCTAAAGAGGGAGTTAGAGCAAATGACGATAAAGTCAAAGCAATTGCAGATTTTCCTACCCCGAAATCAAAGAAACAAATTATGTTATTCCTGGAGATGGCCGGGTGTTTGCGTATGTTTCCGAAAGGGTTTCCTAACATAGCAGCTCCTCTAAAAGATGTTTTGCTTGAGGACATTTAATTTCAATTTTATTGGGGAGAACTGCAACAAGTAGCTTTTCAGAAACTTAAGGATCCATTAAAGAATCCCACAGTCATAAAATTTTCAAATTTCAGCGAACTTCACATTAGTGGCTGATGCCAGCCAGGAGAGTATAGGTGCTTGCCTTATGCAAAAATGTTATGGGAAGCTCCATTCCATAGCTTTTTATTGTAGGAAATTTAGGACAAAGGGCAGCAATGAAAAACTAATGGCTATCGTAATAAAGAAAAAGGTCTTTGCAATAGTATCAAGTGTGTTTCATTTTAAAATGCTACTTAATGGGAATAAAGTACAAGTCCTTGCAGATCACAAGCCATTACTCGATTTTTTTAATAAACGCGATTTGTCACCCAAAAGAGCTAGTTGCCGATGCCCTTAGTAGACGTTTTTATGATACAGAAGGATTTACAATTGCTACACGGTATCTTGTAAACTCCGGCTTCTCCTCTTTTATTTAAGTATACGTTAAAGAACAAACTCCCGATGGATTTGAGAAATAGATTTCCATTCCATTATACACACACACACACACATTATATATATATATATATATATATTATATATATATATATATATATATATATATGTATATATATATATATATATATATATATATATATATATATATATATATAATATATATATATATATATATATATATATATATATATATAACACTCGGTAACAACATGGTCCAAAAAAAAAATCATCATAAAATCCATGGTTAATTACAAGGAGAAACGTCTCACACATAAACTCAGTGCATCAGCAGTCTGTAAAATTTAAACATACTCATTAAAAATAATATAAATGTCATAAAGGTCAGTAAAATTAAAGCACCTCAAAAAAAAAATATATTACTTAACTTAGAAAAAAAAAAAAAAATTTGTTAATAGTAGAGACTCAGTGCCTAACAACCTTTTAGAGTGGAGAAGGAAGAACGAATGACCAAGACTGCAGACCTACCCTAGACTTCAATTATGCTAGATATAGAGGAGCAGCAGACACGTTAGAGTTTAATGATGGAACCAGCCATTTAGTGTATAAAGACTCAAGTGTGGAGAGGTAGTTACTGTGGCTTGTACCACCAATAATATAAGATATTTTTTATCGACTTGAATCTTGCATATGGAGACATGGTTTCTAACATTAGAGAATACAGGTCTGCTAATTCTCTGTCCCCTCCTGACTTCAATATCTCATCTGCAACAACCTTCGGCAGTTTGTCTTTGTGGTTGAAAAATGAGCAAGTCTTAAGAAGATTGATAGGGATAAGATATATTAATGCAGCCAAACTCTAGTTCAATAATGCGTTTCACTTTACTTAAGAACTTATTACCTGAGATAAAAGGGATGGTAGCGAATAGTTTTTTTTCTTTTGGACAATGTAAAATGGAGTCGGCTTAAGAAATTTTTGTGAAGCCAGCCTGTTAATAATCTTATAAACCAAATATTCTGGATGTGAGATCTGTGAAAAGAAACTTACTAAAAACTCTATTTCATTGTGAAAAATAGGCCAGCTTGAAGAGTAACGGATAGCCCTGTAAACCATATTGTAAATGGAGTTAAATTTAAAATTCTTAAAACATGAACTATAAAAATTATTGGCAAGTCGCGCGTGCGATTTTTTTTCCTATACACCGACGTGGTAAATTCACCATTTTCTTTACTGACTGTAATGTCTAAGAAAGGCAGAGAGTTATTCATTTCATTTTCCTTAGTAAATTTCATATTTTTATGTTGTTTATTGATATAATCTAGGAACATCTCATTTTGCCAAGGTTCTTTCAACAACACAAACGTGTCATCAAGATATCGTCTATGGTATGCAGGCTTACACACATCTGGGCAGTTAGTTAAAAAAGTTTCTTCTAAAGAAGACATAAAAATGTTAGCAAAAACATTTCACAAAGGGGAACCCATAGCAACTCCATCGACCTGCAAGAAAAGTTGACCATTGGAAATAAACAGAGTTTTGCACAGGAAGCTCAAGAAGCGTCCTGAAGATTTCTCTACTAAAACCGGGAAAAGTTATATGATCTTAATAGTCTCATCTGTGGTGGACCAAATCTGCATCATCTATCTTTGGGTCAGGTCTACCTTCCATTCATCGCTACCAAAAGACGATGGCCTATTGGTTACTGGCCCTAGGGAAAAGGCTGAACTGCATCATCAAGATTATGAGGCTAAGCAATCAGCTAAGGATGTCCCTCTCCCTGATACTTGTCATCCTGAGCCTGTTCTTACAAAATTTGCATTTCGTTCCAAGGATATTAAGAAAATTCTGGATAATCTTGATAGCTATGGTGGAGAAGTACCTGATGGTTTCTTCCCTTTGTTTAAAAAATGTCTAGTTCTATAGAGTTTTTATGTCGACATAGTATCTTTGTAGATGGGCGTGCTTAGTAATTCAGTGCCTGACCAAAGAGTGGCATATATGCAGACTGCAGTAACTACAGACCAATCTCTAATCTCCTTGTACTCTCCAAACTTGTTGAAAAACTTATTTTTAATCCATTATATAAGTATGTGGAATCTAAAGGATTGTTAACTAATATTCAATAATGCATACAAGAAGCATTTAGATACCTGTGCTGCTCTTTCGGACTTAAAATGCAAATTGCATGAAAACCTTGGTAAGAGTTTTAAGTGCAGAGCAATTGAAATAGATTTTAGTGCTGCTGTCAGAATCTTTGAGTGGTTGGATATAATTTAGGATTACTTTAAGATTTCCGAACAGGTAGGCAGCAGCGAGCTCTTGTGGACAGGATCTTCAATGAAGCAAGACCTATTATGTCTGAAGTTCCACAGGGCAGTGTTATTGGTCCACTGCTATTTTAGTGTATGCAAGTGAAATGGTTGTTGGCTTGAAAAAAAGATTGATCAGTATACCAATGATGCAACATTGTGAAAAAGGTAGGTCTCCAAATATGAGAAATGGAGCTTCCTCAACCTCAATCGGGATATAGACCAGATTGGGGAATGGTGCAGTCAGTGGGGTATGATGCTGAACTCAGTAAAACAAAAATACTATTGATTAGTAGAGCTTGTATAGATTTCCCAACCATCCTCCCCTTCAGGTAGATGAAATTATAGCAAATGAGTCTGAAGCTTTAACGATTCTAGGTGTAACTTTTTATTCATATCTAACTTCTAAGAAACATCTAAATAAAGTTTCAGCAAAAGCTGCACAAAAGTTAGATATTGTTCGTAAGACCTCATATATTTCTGACATTTGCTGGAAATACTCTTCTCCTGTGTGGATTCTGCTTCTGCCAGAGTTTTATCTCTTTTATTTAAAGTGGTGGTAAATTTCTGTTTCCTAATAGTAGCAGTTGTGAATTGGACCATCGACAGATGGTCTCTTGTTTGTCACTTTCTTTGTAAGTTGTATTTCAACGGAGACATTTCACACTTAATTGATCCCTGATCCTCTCTATCTACCGAGAGCAA
>NC_061092.1:59828625-59846125 GCF_015104395.2 Macrobrachium nipponense
CCCAAAAAGTGTATGTAACTCTGGAGGAGGATCTCTCATCAGATTATGAGAGAGTGAAGGCTATTGCCTCGAAGGCCTATGAGTTAGTCCCTGAAGCCTAAAGGCAACGCTTCAGGAACTTACAAAAAGGTATGGAGCAAACGTTTGTTGAATTTTCAAGGTGAAAGGAACAATATGCTAGTGATTGGCTTAAGTTCAAAGAAGTGGTGGATTTTGATCAATTGAAGGAATTAATGTTGGTGGAGGAGTTGAAGAGACGTGTGCTGGATAAATTGAAGGTCCACCTCGAAGAGTTAAAACTTGAGACCGTTCAGGAGGTAGCCATCGCTAATGATGAGTATTATCTATCTCATAAAAATGACAAATGTGAAGTTTGGTTGAGTCAAAACAGGAAGGAATAATAATAATTATAATATGATAATAATAAAGCTAAGATGTTTACCAGGAATAATTATAAAGGTAACGATCAGGGTAATGCTAGTTATATAAAAAAAATGCTCCTAATAGGGGTAATAGGAGACCCTAATTATATAAACCAGAGAAATTAAAGACATTGACGTGCAAAGATTCTTCTGCAATAAGAAGGGGCACGTAAAGAGCATGAGTTATGCTTTTACAAAATCGCTAAAGGCTAGTGGGTGTGGAAAAAAATATAAGAGAACCCGTCCCAACAAAAACTACTGTCCAATGCCTATGTGGCTGTTTTGATAGGTGTCTGTCTGTCGGTAGAGTCTCGTTCGCAAATTCGTCCAAGAAAAGACGAGTACGTATTTTGCGTGATACTGGAGCAGCTCAGTCTTTGATTCTTCGGGAGACATTGCCGTTTAATTTTGTTTGTGAAAATGAGGAATTCGTGATACTGTCTGTTTTTCTTGATACGGTAAAGTCTTATCCTCTTAAAAACTTTAACTTAATTTGTCCTTCCTTTTCACGGGATTTAAAATTGGCCATCACTGATACGTTTCTTGTTAAGGATTTTGATGTTGTGATAGGGAATGATGTTGCTCTTAAGAAGACTTGTCCCAAATTGATAAATCCTGATAATATAGTAGCGGTAGTTACTCGTTCTACAATTGATGTAGATTTTTGTAGTTTAGCACGTAGAGATACGGAGTTGTAGGAGATATTGATATTGTGAAAGGTAAACCTAACTGGACTGTTGAAGAGCTAATTATTAAGGCTCAGAAAAAGGATTTTCTGAATATCTCTATCGAGTCAGGTGTGGTGTCTGATCTGACTACTCACAAATTTAAGATTATTAAGAATATTTTGTTTAGGCTGAGTCGGTCTATGGAGACTAATAATGCTGATCATGAAATTATGAAACAGATAAAGGTTCCTTTTGTTTACAAGAATGAGTTGATATCACTGGGGCATGAAAGTGGTCTGGCTGGTCATTTTGGCCTTCTTAAGACTTCGAGTAAGTCCCTTATAAACTACTATTTACCTTAGTTAAAGGTGAACGTGAAGAAGTTCGTGAATAGTTATGACGTCTGACAAAAGGTGGGTAAGCCGAATGAGGCCATACCAAAAGCGCTTTTATGTCCTATTCCCGTTGTTTCTGAACCTTTTAAGGATATAATTATTAATATTGTCGGACCATTACCCAAGACACGTAGTAATATATATATTTGTACTATTATGAATAAAATGTCTCGGTATCCTGAGGCAATACCAGTACGTACTGTAAAAACTGTCAAAATTGTGGATGTTCTAATTGACTTTTTCACCAGGTTTGGGATGCTTAAAGTGACTCAATAGGATTGTGGAACTAATTTCGTTAGCAAATATTTTAAAGCTAAAATGGCAGAGTTGAGTATCAACCATGTAACCTCTGTTCCGTATCATCTGGAAAGTCGGGGTGCTTTGCAGGAGTGACGGACAAGTCTTCGAAGAAAACATTAAATTTTCTTCGAAAACAGATCTTCGAATACAACATTTCTTCGAAAACAAAAACTTTCGAAATGCATTCACTTCGGATGTGTTTTCACTTAGAAATGAAACGTCGAAAAGTTGGTTTAATACACTTTCTTTTTTATATATTTTTGTATTTTGTATTAATAATAAAAATATTATTAATATGAAAATATAAAATAATTTCCATGATAACTTTTATTATTAAAATATATCATAAATATTTTTATATTTAGTTTATTTCTTTTTGAATCTCAGAGTGTGTGCAATTAGTTTACAGTCAAAGCGTTTCAAAGGGGAAATTAATACACACACACACACACACACACACACACACACACACACATATATATATATATATATATTATATATATATATATATATATATATATATATATATATAATATATATATACGAGGTCCATTCAAAAAGTATCCGACCTTGGTCCATAAAGAAAAAAATTGCACATTTGAAATTTTTTTATTCAATCACCTTCAAAGTACTCCCCTTGGGAGTGCACACACTTTTCCCACCGGTGCTGCCACTGCTGGTAACATCTCTGGAATGTTGAGATTGGGATGCTGTAAAGCTGTGCTGTCGTTTTTCTCATAATTTCCTCTCTCGACTCAAAACGCTTCCCTTTCAGGGTTGTTTTCAGTTTAGGGAACAGCCAGAAGTCACAAAGTGCCATGTCTGGAGAGTAGGGAGGATGCCGAACAAGTGGTGTTTTGTTTTTGGCCAGATAAGCTTGGATCAAGTGGGCAGAATGAGCAGGAGCATTGTCATGGTGCAGTGCCAGTTTAGCGCCGCCCACATTTCGGTCGTTTCGTCGTACAGCATCTCGAAGGTGTCGCATAACCTCCAGATAATACTCCTTATTAATTGTTTGTCCTGCTGGCGCGTATTCATGATGCACAATACCATTGGAGTCAAAAAAACATGTCAACATTACCTTGACATTGCTGCGAACCTGTCGTGCTTTTTTGGGTCTTGGTGATGTCTGATGCTTCCATTGTGATGACTGAAATTTAGTTTCCGGGTCATATCCGTACACCCATGTCTCATCACCAGTGATGATAGACTTCATGAAGTCAGAGTCACTGTTAGCACAGTCAAGCAGGTCTTCTGCAATTTCCAGGCGGAGTTGTTTCTGCTGTTCCACCAGCAACTTGGGAACGAATTTAGCACACTCGTCGCATGGCCAAATCTTCCGTTAAAATTGTATGAACTGATCCTGTACTTATTCTTACTTCTTCAGTAATTTCGTTGATGTTATACGACGGTCGTCCTCCACTATTCGACGAACATTTTCAACGAATTCTTCGTTTCTGCTGGTGGATGGCCTGCCTGACCGTGGCTTGCTCTCAACTGAGGTTTGTCCTTGCTTGAAGCGATTATACCACTCCTTTATCTGTGTTATTCCCATGGCTTTCATCGCCAAAGGATTGCTGAATCTTCTGGATAGTTTGCACTTGTGTATCACCAAGCTTGTAGCAGAACTTAATGTAGTAGCGCTGCTCGATGCGCTCCGACATGTTGTGTAAGGACGATAATCCGACGAGCTTGTGCTGGAAGTCTGCACTCTTGCCCTCACGAGGTGGGTACCGCTACACACTAGAGCTTTTAAATTTTACACGCATGCGCAGTAAGAGTGCTGTCAACTTCCACAAAACTAATTTGCTAATTGGTCAATTATTGGTCCTTTTATGAACAAAGGTCGGATACTTTTTGAATGGCCCTCGTATATATATATATATATATATATATATATATATATATATATATATCTATATATATATATATATATATATATATATATATTATATATATCTATATATACCCTATATACATGGTTTTATCCAGATGAAATATATATACATATACTATATATATATATATATATATATATATATATATATATATATATTATATATATATATATATATATATTTAACGTGTGGGGGTCGTTTTGGATGAGGGTATATTAATAAAATCGCATAATTTGCTGTAAATCCCGCCATGACTATACACTTCAGGGTAATGAGTAATAATGAAGTGTTTTTAACTTACCTTGCGTTAGAAAACTGTTTAATTAGTTAAGGTCGCCAGGAAACCAGCCATTTAGATTTAAATTAAGTTTATTTACACAAAATTGTACAGCCTTAAGGCAAACTGAACGGCAGATAAGCCCGTGGAGAGGTCACAAAATACTGTGTTAAATTATTGTCTTGGAGAGATAGGGGCTGGTTGAATTTGCAACTTCTAGACGTTATCTTAGATTGCGATTGCTTGTAGCTTGATATTGGATGCAGACTTCTACCAGCGAAAGGGACAAAGGCTGAACAAGCCAGCTGCTGTCACGTCTGGCTGCTATGAGGACCGGGCGAGTTCTGAGTTAGGCCGATTAAGGCCGTTCGCGGAGACCTGGGTTTAAGCACACGGAGCGGCATTTGTCTGAAATGGTGCAAAACAGCCAGCACAAAGTTGTGGCAGAATAGACCTTAAAGCTAAGACTACCTAAGACCCAACCAGCAGCCCATGTAAACCCTGTGACCTGCCCTTTTAACCCTACGATACGTTTCTAGTGTTTAACGGCTTATATATATATATATATATATATAATATATATATATATATATATATATATATATATATATATATATATATATATATATATAATATATATATATAAGCCGTTAAACACTAGAAACGTATCGTAGGGTAAAAAGGGCAGGTCACAGGGTTTACATGGGCTGCTGGTTGGGTCTTAGGTAGTCTTAGCTTTAAGGTCTATTCTGCCACAACTTTGTGCTGGCTGTTTTGCACCATTTCAGACAAAAAAAAGAAAAAAAATGAAAATACTTCCGTGAAATTAGAAATCTGGATGCATGACTTCAACATGACAAAAATGGAATAAAGTGAACATTATAATCCGTATAAATATGACAAATTGCCAGTCATGACTGATTGTTTACCTAGAGCGAGAATGGCCAACCAGGGGTGCGTTAGATGATTTCCGGTGGAGCACTGAACCTCGTAGATAATGAAAGAAAAATGATGCAAGCTCATGCAAAAAGAAATATATATAAAGCAATAAATACAAATTAAATAAACAATATATTTATAATATTGATAACCGAATATTAAATAATATGACTTAATTAACTCATGGCTATAGTGAGTTTTCCTAGAATCAAGACTCATCTAAAGCCGAGGAGCAATTACTTTTATTGGTGTTGTTTCGTTTATATCGATTAGTCATTAGTAAAGTCATCGTCTTTCACAATACTCTGTATTTGTAAAAATTCAAGAGTAAACCTAGAAATTGCATTGAAGTCCCAGGCATTATTCATTTGTTGCAACATACATATTTCACAACAATTAGTGACCGGTACATTAATGATACAGTAGTCATGCCATGATACTTGCTTTGATGTTGAGGTCACAAACATTAGCAGTGGTTGTTTACTTCAAATGCCCTCTTTACTAGTCAGTTTGTACTTTGGTCTAAGCTGTGGTTTACAGTTGATGCTTGTATTGCATTGTGTGATATATATATCATTCCTGGTAAATAAAGGCATCAATGATATATTCAGTGCTATGAATAAAGACAAAAGTTGGACAAAATATGTTTCCATTGCCAGGAAAGGATTAAAAAGATTGTATGTTTCCCTCCTTGATATGTTCCTGTTTGCTGCTTTTATTAATTTATTCAACTTGAAACATCACAACTACGTGAAATCGAAGGTTCGTTGAAATTGTTTATCTTGGCTTTATGTGAACAGCCAACTGGGATCGCATTGTTGAAGCTGGCCAGACACTTGATATTTCAGATTCTATATTAGATCCTGATCCCAAAAAGAAGTAGATGAAATACTGATGGCTATTTCAACAAGGTATGCCCCTAGAAAGGTCATCAAATTCAGAAAAAATGACCAACCATGGTTGGTAGAGAAGTTTACCATGACAAACAGACTAAAATCAACACAGGGAGACGATATCGGTAAAATGAAATTTACACTGATTTTATGGAGTCCCTCAGCGCTGTGAGGAGAATTTCCCATACAGCCGAGAGAAATTACACTTACAATAATTCCTTGAAGACCAAACTTGAAGGAATTACTCAGCTTCATCTGCGGTGAACTAAAATGGCATCATCTCTCTTTAAGTTAGACTCGCCTTCCATTCCAGTACTACTAACAGATGATGGTAGATTGGTTACTAGCCCCAGGGAAAAGGTTAAACTGTTTCATATAAATATAGTTCCTCTTCATAATAATAATATCTCATTAGATGAAACCTTTTCACATGGAGGAAGTGCAAGGGAATATTGACTTAAAATTCAAGCTTCCAGAGAAAATTGGTTTCAGCCTCCCACCGCAGACCCCACAATGCAGCAGTAAACAGTCATGATGAAAGTCAGTGTTTTCCATCAGCCTGGGAGAGGTGCGAACTTGCGATAACTAGGCGCCATGCCGCAATGTTAGCAACTGTACCAGCGGACCAATAATAATAATAATAATAATAATAATAATAATAATAATAATAATAATAATAATAATAATAATATAAGGATGACGAGCTAGCCCTCAAGACCGTCATAGAGAGAAACGTCACCCCCACCAATCAGGTCAAGACCATTAATTTAATAATATATTATAAAACGAAGAAGACAAGTGATGAGGAACAACCCAGCGGCCCCCCTGCAGGATCCCTTGAAGAAGACGAGCGTGGTCTACCGATACACGTGCCCCGTCCGAGGATGCCTCGGCAAATACATCGTCATGACCACCATGCGATTCTCCAAGAGAATCTCATGCCACGCCCAAGAGGGAGCCATTTATAATTACGCCAGGACTGCCCATAACGTAAGATTAAAAAGGAGCGATATTGTACCTAATATTGAAATAATTGACCAAACCACCGATCCCCGACGTTGACGAATCCTGGAAGCCCTCCATATAGGAAAGGATGAACCTAACTTGAACATTACCCAAGAAACGTTTCTCCTCCCTACCGCCGCCCGAAGATCAGCAGCGAACGACCACCCAAATATCCAGGAGCACCAGCGGGATGATAGGATTCCTACCGCAGGTAGGACCTCTGACATTCATTCACCGATGCACTACTCTAGCGCTCGCACGGCTGCATCCCTGCAACCATCGACGAGAGATCCCAGACTTCGCCCCGGACCGGCTCGACCAATAGGGTCGCGATAAGCCAGAGCTATACCAGCAGTAATACCACCTGAATACCAGAGATGACCCCGGCCTGATATTGACCTCTCTTACGGAATGATACCAACACCGACGACGACCCCTGCTTAATCTGAACCAGAGGAACCCCTTCCCATATACCAGTATTCTGATAATACCAGTATACTGATAATACCAGTCTTTGATTAATAAAGCTGTGAATAAAATACCACTCAGCATTATCCCTAATATGAATATTGGACAATTATTGCGAAGTATCGCTGAGCAGGAAAAGCGAGTAATAAGGAAAATAGAAAAGATAATATATAAGATTAATTCGCTGAATTCTGCCATTTTATTCAACAGAACTTGTTTAAAAGAGAGTCTTCTTCCAAAATGATAATAATAATAATAATAATAATAATAATAATAATAATAATAATAATAATAATAATAATAATAATAATAATGATATCCAAATCGTCATAGAAATCCTATATCTTATAAATGATTGGCAATCTCTGATCTAGAAGCTGCCTTATCCTTATTTTTAGTTTTGCGTAAAAGAAATTTACTGTGATGGCTTTGTCTATCCATCCGCGCGTTTTCTGTCCGCCCTCGGAACAGACAAACTTCTGAGACTAGAGGGGTGCAAATTGGTAAGTTGATCATCCACCGTCCAGTCATCAAATATAACAAATTACAGCCATCTAGCCTCAGTAGTTTTTATTCTATTTAAGATTAAATCTAGCCAAAATCATGCGTCTGGCAAAGCTATAGGACAGGCTACTACTGAGCCGTGGCTGAAAGCTTCAGGGACAGCGGCTCATGTAGAAAACTCATTTGAGCGGAAGAAACTTCTTCAACAGCTTATACACAGAAGGAGGGGTAGTATATGATAAATAACAGACCCATATGGGATGGTTAAGGAGCGTTTATTCCGCTTGAGATACTGACTACAACTACTGTCTTAACGGTCGGTGCCGGTGCATGACACAGTTTAAAGATATTAGCAGATTCCTGGGCTTCACCGTGATTGGCTTTGGCATGTGCAGGAAGGCGGTGCTTATGACATGTTCATTGAAAATTCGCAAACCGTTACGACTTCCGGGTGGTTTTTACCTGTTTTTTTTTTTTTTTTTTTTTTTTTTTTTTTTTTTTAGATTTTCATTTAAGACCTTTTTCTCGAAAGAAACCTCGACTCTTTGTTTAGCCCTCACATTGAAATATGGATTAGAGATCGACAGGATTGGCCTGCTACCCATCCTGACCCGGCCGGAAAGTAACTTTTCAGTGCAAATGGATAACAGTAAAACAAAGAAGTTAATTTCAAGTTTCCACTTTATACCAGGAAAGGTGACATTACATTACAATGGGAATTATTACCTTTTCAAACAAATAGCATCCTCTGCGAAATGCGACAATAGATTCAAGTTTATGTGAAGACGTCTTTCTAAATCCTTGGATGAATTTTTAAAAACTTCTTTAAAAAGTTTCTAAGACTTATAATGCACATTAACTCCACTCCTCGGGACAACTGTCGGCATTTGCGACCCATCGCCTTGAGATATAGAATCGTATAAATGTTTATGCCTTGTTCCTTTTGAGGTGCTACACCTAAATTCTTTCGTATCGTCTTTCAGAGGGTGACAAGTCCTCAGCGAGTGGTAAGTTGATGATGGCAGTATCTTTTTTCAAAGTTTTAAACCGCTCAAGGAAAAGCTGAGAGGGAAAGAGGCTGACTAATGAACTCAAAGAAGAATAGATTAGGCTCAACGCGAGAAATGTAACATCAATCTAGTTCTTTTACCGAATACCAAATAAGTGAAAATAAATAAATATACAAAGTGCGGATGAATTTCCTGGCTTTTCCTGTATTCCTTTACTGCATTTAATTGCAAAATAAAGGAAATTAAGATTGTGAAATGGTCATATATAAGTACAGAATACCCATAAATACGCACTGACACGCACCCACGCACACAAAAATGCATGAAATGGGCGTCGATCTGTTTTTCGCCAAAAGACGCGACAAGGGCCGGAGAGATAAGACCCGCTAGAGGCGCCTCATCCAAGACAAAATTTGTGTATTTTAAAAATGATGAAAAAACTTTCAATTATTGAAAGAATTTGTAAATATTTTCCTATTTCGTTCTCATGGACATATTGGACAAAAGGTGATGGCTGGAATTTCAAGTATAATGCTTAGCAATGTTTTCATTACCATATATATATATATATAAAGGTTTTGCCACGGTGGAAAATGAAAACCGAGAGAGCCAAGAACTTTCGGTCTAACACGACCATTTACTTAGGCACAACTGATCATACAGAGCAAAAACATAGTAAAAGTAGGCTTAATATCAAAACTGAATTACAAGATTAGCATAAGGTCCAATTTCACTTAACAGAAACGAGAAAATGTCTGAGGGCAATATTAGCGATTTTTAGGCAGCCACACCTTGGAGGAGCACACACGTGGTCAACAGATGATTCATCCAGAAAAATATACATTTTGAAAAACAAGGAGACATACGACTTAGTAACATGAATTTTACAAAAATGTTCCAAAAAATGAGTGAAAAGACGAAAATAGGATATAAATATAGCGAGCAAGAGAGAGAGAGAGAGAGAGTATTTGACAGACATGCCCTTGCCTCCTCCTCCTTACAACTAACTAGATAGTTACATTCCTCGACCACAATCAATTCGCTTAAACTTGTGTTTAGCTGAAAATCCACTTTTGAGTCTATATTCAGTCTGTTTAACCCTCACCACCAGAAAAAAAAATATCAAAGGGCTGTTCACCTGGGCAGTATGATTTCTTTTTAAATGAAACTCTTCATATTTCAGGTCTTCAACAGCTGATCCTTATCTTAAATCTTTGACAAATCTCAAGTTTTATTAAATTTCTCATTCTTTATAACTGTGCATACTCTAAACAATTTTCATAGTACCCCTCACCCTTTGCAATCATATTTTACGAACCGTAACACCCAACACATAGTACTTGATATGATGTTAATCCTGACAGTCTTGTCTTTATCCTTGAAAACTTCAATAAGTCAGTTTTCTAAAAGTTTTGTTCCTGTTTTGATCAAATCCTATTGCTAAATCTTTAAAATTTGTTCTTTCTAGGATACGCTTGTCACTACAAAGACTTTAGCCCCAACTTGTCCGGTAGCGGGACACGAACCCGCGATATATGTATTATGAAACCACGGTTGGCAATTTTTCCTAAATTTGATGGTCTTCTTAGTGACATAGCTTATCAAAATAGTCATCGGCATTTCATTTTACTTCTACTTTGGATCAGGAGCTATTAATGCTTGACAAGCATCAGTAATGAGATCTCAATTGGCAGCGGGCTTTACCCGGATCGGTTTTACAATTAGGAATATACTGCTTGAATATACTGCTTGCAAGATATGTCCTCCTCAATGGCGCAATGGTCAGAAGTGATTCACAGACCTTGGACTTGACGATAGCTGGAACATCTGTGAATATGAGGGCTAATCTATTATCAGAAATGTAGGAGGGATCCTCAATTAGTTGAACAAAATTGGAGTAAACACAGAAATTATGAGCAGACTGGGCCTGTTGACCTGTGGAATTTGAATTTAGCTACTCATTACGCTTTGCGTTACATTTTTCATAAATAACGACTGAAGATTTAGAATTCAAAGATTGAGCCATACTAATCCTCTTCAAGAGAGTTCCATATAGAATCATCAATTTTTGGATTTCGGTAAACAGCAAGAACATATACAATATAGAACTTACTGAAAATTCTAAAGGAAAAAGCTTCATGAAACTACAATCCAAATTTTTCAGATGATAAACAGGTCGTCGATAAACAGGTCGTCGAAACTTAGCATATACAGCCATGCCTTGCGCATGTGGATGTATCGATGATAATTAAAGTCACTGTCATCAAACCTAAGATTGAAAACTAAACCTTTGACTCGTTGCTACTTATAACTCAAAGTAACCGTCACTTACAAGTGTTGACGATCAAGGCTAAATGGTCCCTTCTGCCCACTGGTTAGATTTTGTAGTGACCTTCTAAAAGGTTTACCTGATAAGGCTAAAGCGTCTCTTCAACCAAAACTCGTGTAGGCAGGGACGTCATACCTTGAAATAAATGTTGCTAAGAAAACCATATTAACTCATGAACCTATTTTAAGGGAAGGGATATCACATATAATAATTAGTTTTTTCAGATTGTTTTCACGTGGCAAAAATTTGTCAGTACCTCGCAATTTCCCTGAGATAAGTCATTTTAAGAGAATCCTTAATAAAGAGAATTATTGGTCCTCATACAAAAACAAGGAGAGAGAGAGAGAGAGAGAGGGGGGGGGCCGGTTGTGTGGGGGTGGGGATGGGAGGAGCATTGAAAAAGGTAATCTGCCTTCTGAATTTTTCCCTAAACTTTAATCTGACAAACATCCCGGTATTGAATCCTGGATATTTCTACAGTACTATACAAGGAATCATTCTATCAAAGAGCACATTACCTTAGAGATGACAGACGCTGGATAGTCCCGAAACTTTTTATTCTGAAGAAAAAACGTGATTAAATTGACTCAGATTTTATGGCTATTTGCTCTTTCCTTCAAAAACGTTCTCAATATTGAAAGACTTCGATATTTCGAAGAACAATTAACTGAGAAGAAGAACGCCTTTCTTAATTCTGTGACGGCATACTTGTATATTCAAGGGCATAGGTGTGTTTGTGCATGCGTTTCTGCATAATGTCTACGTATGTTTGTACATGTAAGACACACGTATACACCCACCCAAACACACACACACACACACACACACACAGACACACACACACACATATATAATATATATATATATATATATATATATATATATATATATATATATATACTATATATATATATACGTATTATATATTGCTAATGCCAAAATGCATATATCCCCTCTTTGACTGTATAAAATATTGTGTATAAGATTTTGGCAACATTTTTTCAGATTCCTAGATAGCTAGAGTTGTTTTTCAAAATCTGTCAACACGTTTGATAAGAGAGCTTGAGTCTTCGTTGTGTTTTGGGATACTGTCATCACATATGATAAGGGACTTCTGCTTCGATCGATTGAGTCGAGTACGTGTCTTTTTTGAACAAACTGGTCTAGTATGCGTATGTCGTTGACGAGTGCCACGTGCACATTTCACATTTCTTTGTAAAGTTGTGTAAGATTTCGAAGCTTCTAGAAAGAATTATTGCCCAAAACGTTTTGTGTCATCTCCAGTCCAGCTTCCATAAGGGAGAAGTTTCTCATTACATCTTAGATACTCGAGGCGAAAAATTGCTGGGGTGAAATACGTATTTATTCTTAAAGAAATCAGCAAGGAAAGTAACTTCAGTGTGAAAGGTAGACCAACTTGATGTCAGATTAATGGCTCTATGGAGGAAAGTGGGCAGGGAATTCATTCTTAAAATTAAAAAAAAAAACATGAGCTATAAAAATTGGTCCCCAAGCCAGTAAAGGTGTTCTTTCTATAAATACCAGTATGAAAGCCATACTCGACCTGTTCAGATGCGGTTACCATGCTAATGTCTTTCTTGAATATTTAAACAACCAACACCTTAACATTAGATTTACAGTTGAAAATAACACTAAATACACTTCCGTTCCTTGATGTAAGGATATCCAATTATAAGGTATTGGTAAACATTTAATGTGTATATTTTTTACTACTTATATGCAATAGATGTGTATTAGCAATTTCGTCCTAGAAAATGTATCAAGTTGGTATGAAACGTCGGGGTCCTAATAAATGGATATATATATATATATTTATAGTAGTATATAATAATTATATATATATAGGATATATATATATAAAACATTTATCATTTCCTAATGAGATAATGGCACTGGGAAATAATAAAAACAATTTATCACAAACACACACATGCACACAAACGCACACACACACACACACACACACACACACATATATATATATATATATATATATATATATATATATATATATATATATATATATATATATATATATATATGTGTGTGTGTGTGTGTGTGCGTGTGTGTGTGAGATGTGTATGTGTGTGTGTGTGTATGTGTTGAAATACAATATTTGTTCGTATGAAAAGAATCCCAATAATTATATTGCAACATTCATCCTTTGGTAGACCTGATATGCAATTACTTGCTGAAATGCAGTCATTATCTGTGGGTTTACCTTACATGATGAAAGAGAGCGATGGCAGCTGAGGCAGGAGAGACCGAAGAGAAGGAGGGGAACTTCTAACCTTATGCGAGCCTTCCTCAGTCTTCCTCAGATCATCCAGCGCAAATATGCGTTTATTGATTGTTATTAACCCTCTTCTTTCGATCGCAATGTTAATATGGAAGGAATGAATGTTCATTTACTACTCATCTATGCTCTCATATTTGCATGAAATTCCGATGACAGTTTCATAATGACTTTTTTCCAATTGCTCAGTTCCCTGACATTTCGCTTCTCACGAAGGTTTCACCACGAAATTTTGTCTCTAATTTTTTCACAATTGTCTTTAGATAAAAGTTTTCTCTCCTTTTTCTAGTTATTTATCTACGTTATCCGACTATTTATTTTCTTTTATTGTTTCACTTTCATAGTAAATACGTATTAATTTCCCCAATTTCTCGAACTTCTGATAATTTCATCTGTAGATTTTATAGGTTTTGTTTATCTTTATTTATATAATGCTCTTCCATGTTCTCGGGCATCCCGAAATTTCATTCACTAATCATGAAATAACTTAAATTTGCGGCTAAAAGTAATTTCTCATGTCGATTTTAATTTTTTGGTTATGTCTTGACTCATTTTTATGTTGTATTTTGAGTTTAATTTTCATATAACTATTTTTTTTTTTTTTTTTAGATTTTGATGTAAGTTTCTTGAGCATTTGTAAATTTACATTATTTCTCTACTGATTTACTGTCCATTTTCACTGACAAAAGCAGATATTCCATGATTTTATTGAAAGCCCGAACAGAAAAGGGGAGGAAGGAGGGTGGGATGAGGAGGAGAGAGAGTAGAAACTGACCCTAAGGTGTGAGAGACAGGCCGCCTCTTGAATACTGGACGCCTATAGGCACTAGAGCACTAAAAAGATGACAATTCCAAAGCCTGCTTGTGCCGGGAAAGAGCAGAATCCTAACCGTTTAATCTAATGGATAATTATTTCCACGCACTAGATGTAAGGAGCGGTTAACCAAAGTTATTACGATACATCGTTAGCTTTTGGTTGACGGATACTTTTACGTAGGAATTTTTAAGGAAGGTCCAGGAGGCAAGAATACTTTTTAAGGAGTTGCATTTTATTAAAGTCCTTTCTTTCTTTTTTTGTTTTGTTTTTCAGCAGAAGGCTGTTGGTGTTGATGAGATTTTCAATGCAATTTTTATGGCACATAAAACAGCTGCTGAAGTTTGGCACCGTTGCAAAGCGCTCGAAAGTGAAGACATTTATGTAAGATTACGAACTTCCACCTGCATGACATCCACAAACACACTCACACACACACACACACACACACACACACACACACACACACACACATTATATATATATATATATATATATATATATATATATATATATATATATATATATATATATATATATAGTATGTAGTATGTATGTGTCTGCGCGTGTGTGTGAATAACTTGATAACGAAATATATAAAACGTGATGCTATGTATAAGTAAAGGCAACCCTGTAGCCTCTATAGTTTTTAAGATATGTGGGTGGACAGAAGAAGTGCTGATGGACAGACAAAGCCATTTCAAAAGTTTTGTTTTAAAGAAAACAACATTCCAAACACTTAAGATATTGAAAGCATTCTTATTCCTTCGACATGAAATTAAAAATTACCAGAATTGTTTACGGGATTTTGGATACCAAGAAAAAAATCATTTTTTTCCTTCTTAATTGATGCAGGAAAAAGAGAGTGTTCAAAAAATATCCTGGTGCGGGTTTTTAGTGATTGATATGCGAAAAAAATCATTAAATTAATGCAAATAGCAATTTTTTTTTATCTTCTGTCATTTGAATATTACCTGAAATTTAGCATCCAAGCACCGAATTCTCTCTTCTTTCATTTATTTCTCTTTTTTGTACATTGTGCTTCGATCTCTATGATCCTTCGAGGATCACATTCTGGCTGTCCTTCTTCCCGCGCTGGATTATCTTGTAGCAGTTACCCAAGAGTTCACCTCTCTCTCTTCGCTTCCCTATGGCTGATTCAGAATGCACTGTGGCATATTCCATTATCTGTTCTTCTCTCTCATTTGGGTTTTTGGGTTATTTTTCCACGAGAGCTGCAGCGTTAAAGCTGCCAGTAGCTGATCAAAACACTCACGACCCAGCCTCTACTTTTACGAGCCTTCTTTATTTGCCTTGAAGTTGAAATAAGACTCAAGCAGGTGCTGCCCTTCCTGCTTCCGGTAAGTGTTTCTAAAGATGTTACTAACCGGAAGCTACTCGGCACCTGGCAGTAATTCGCGGCAATCGACTAATTCTCAAGTACTTTTTTGGCTGCTGAGGCCAGCAGAGGTTAAGACAGCGGAGGTTAACAGGGATTATGAAGAACTCACCTCAATCTCTCCATCTGGTCTGTATACAGTAAACCGGTGTCTTTCACTAGAGGAAATTGTGGCTGCGGGAAAATTTGTTAGTCGGAACGAATAATGTAAATGTGGGAGATCTTATCGTTTGCTTTTGTTTCTTGCTTGTGATTCCGCCACATTAATAGAACAAGAACTTCCATTTGTAATCCGGAGTCCGGCGGAATAGACGAACTAATGTCGCTATGTAGCCTAGGTACCAGAAAAGCAAGGAAATAATTTCGATTAGAATACTGAATTTCACTTAGTATAAGAGATTTATTAACGAGTTAAAGGTTGCGAGTGAATGCTCAGGTTTTGTCAAAGTAATGTTTATGTTTTAAATCAAGTTTTGTCTGTGGATGCTTATACATAGCCATGTTTTTCTGCGTTTTTCAATGTTTTCATTGAGTAATTTTCTGTAACGTTAATGCTTTTAGATTCTACGAAATATCACTTCAAGAAGCGAGTTATTCAAGTTGAAATACAATGACGTTTGTTTCAAAGTTGCAAGGAAATAAATATCTATAATGAATTATGCATATAAAGTACATTCTTGTGTTCTTCACTGCAGGTACCTGTATTCACTCCAGATATCAGTTTTATTAATCCGGAGAGATTTTTTCTGTTCACTAAAATTCACTTCCGGTAAATCATAAGTAGTAAGAGTTATTTTTATCTTGTCAATTTCTATTTTCGTTTTTTTCTTATCGTGCCTTCAGTTCCCATAATCTTTTATTCTTTCCCTCTAACATGCGCCACATAAGTATACGTATATGATTTCCATCCTTTCAAGCTATACATAAAGAAGCAAATTCCATTCCATGCCGCTCTCAGTCCTTGAAGTAAAATCTCAAGAGCAGGATTTTGCGGCGGCTCATTCAATCTTGATTTGTGTCGTTTCCAGTCGGCGAAAACTTTCAGTCAAGACGTTCGGAAGTAATGTTCGGAGGCAGAAAACTTCTTCATGATTCGGCCAAATCTGGATTATGTAATTTTTATCTTTGTTTACATTTTTTAATCGAGTACATGAGGGGGATGTTGTTAGGGAAATATGGCTGGTTAGGGTGGCTGTTGGATGATGAGGACATGGTCAATGGCTTATTTATTGATGACGAACAAACAAGTGTTCAAAGTTTGGTCAAGCAAGAAAGCAGCAAGTTAAACAATTTAGGGTTTATATATATAGCATGTACTCCTATTTAAGTATAATACCACTCTATTTATATATATATATATATATATATATATATATATATATATATATATATATATATATATATATATATATATGCGTGTGTGTGTGTGTGTGTGTGTGTGTGTGTGTGTGTGAATATTTAACACATCACCATGAAATTCCTATTGTCGCAAAATTTACGTTACAAATGTCGTTTCATATCCGATTTGTTCTTCCTCGGCAATAAAGCAGAATTTGAATCATAATTGATAATTGATTCGTTACCTTGTGAATTTTGTCCAACGACAGCATCTACCTTCGAGTGTCTCTCCCACTCATCTCTTAAGAGAGGTATAATCTTTTATCGACTCTGTCGTACATGCTTCTTTGAATTTGGGCGGCTGTACTCAGCGCCTGCATCAATGCAACCCCACCATGACGGCAGATTTTCATGTTGGAAACACGTAGTTAGTTATAATTTTTTATTACAGCACCGTTCTCAGTCCTCTCTATCTTTCTCTCTGTCCTTTTGACCTCTGGGGCGATCCAAGGAGCTTATATACA
>NC_061092.1:59857305-59874286 GCF_015104395.2 Macrobrachium nipponense
GATTTGGCCGAATCATGAAGAAGTTTTCTGCCTCCGAACATTACTTCCGAACGTCTTGACTGAAAGTTTTCGCCGACTGGAAACGACACAAATCAAGATTGAATGAGCCGCCGCGAAATCCTGCTCTTGAGATTCTACTTCAAGGACTGAGAGCGGCATGAAATAGAATTTGCTTCTTTATGTATAGCTTGAAAGGATGGAAATCATATATACTTATGTGGCGCATGTTAGAGGGAAAGAATAACAGATTATGGGAACTGAAGGCACGATAAGAAAAAACCGAAAATAGAAATTGACAAGATAAAAATAACTCTTACTACTTATGATTTACCGGAAGTGAATTTTAGGTACAAAAAAATCTCTCTGCTTAATGAAACTGATATTTGGAGTAAATATAGGTACATGCAGTGAAGAACACAAGAATGTACCTTATATGCATTATTCATTATAGATATTTATTTCCCTGCAACTTTGAAGCAAACGTCATTGTATTTCAACTTCAATAACTCGTTTTTTGAAATGATATTTCGTAGAATTTAAAACCTTTAACGTTACAGAAAATTACTTAATGAAAACATTGAAAAACGCAGAAAAACATGGCTATGCATAAGCATCCACAGACAAAACTTGATTCATAATATAAACATTACTTTGACAAAACCTGAGCATTCACTCGCAACCTTTAACTCGTTAATAAATCTCTAATGTTAAGTGAAATTCAATATTCTAATCGAAATTATTTCCTTGCTTTTCTCGTACCTAGGCTACGTAGCGACATTAGTTCGTCTATTCCGCCGGACTCCGGATTACAAATGGAAGTTCTTGGTCTAGTGATGTGGCGGAATCACAAGCAAGAAACAAAAGCAAGCAACAAGATCTCAAATATTTACATTAATCGTTCCGACTGACAAATTTTCCCGCAGCCACAATTTCCTCTAGTTGAAAGACGCCGGTTTACTGTAGAGATTGAGGTGAGTTCTTCTTAATCCCCGTTAACCTCTGCTGGCCTCAGCAGCCAAAAAATAAACTTGAGAATTAGTCGATTGCCGCGAATTACTGCCAGGTGCCGAGTAGCTTCCGGTTAGTAACATCTTTAGAAACACTTACCGGAAGCAGGAAGGGCAGCACCTGCTTGAGTCTTATTTCAACTTCAAGGCAAATAAAGAAGCCTCGTAAAAGTAGAGGCTGGGTCGTGAGTGTTTTGATCAGCTACTGGCAGCTTTAACGCTGCAGCTCTCGGTGGAAACAACAACCCAAATGAGAGACAAGAACAATTAATGGAATGTGCCACAGTGCATTCTGAATCAGCCATAGGGAAGCGAAGAGAGAAAGGTGAACTCTTGGGTAACTGCTACAAGATAATCCAGCACGTGAAGAAGGACAGCCAGAATGTGATCCTCGAAGGATCATAGTGAGCGAAGCACAATAAACAAAAAAAGAGAAATAAATGAAAGAAGGGAGAAATCGGAGTTTGGATGCTAAATTTCAGGTAATATTCAAATGACAGAAGATAAAAGATATTGCTATTTGCATTAATTTAATGATTTTTTCGCATATCAATCACTAAAAATCCGCACCAGGATATTTTTTTGAACACTCTTTTTCCTGCATCAATTAAGAAGAAAAAAAAAAAAAGATTTTTTCTGGGTATCCAAAATCCCGTAAACAATTCTGGTCCTTTTTCGTTTCATGTCGAAGGAAAAAAAATGCTTTCAATATCTTAATTCTTTAGAATTTAGTTTTCTTTAAAACAAAACTTTTGAAATGGCTTTGTCTGTCCACCCATCTTAAAAACTATAGAGGCTACATAGCATCACGTTTTATATATTTTGTTATCAAGTTATTCACACACACATACGCGCACACACACACACACACACACACACACACATATATATATATATATATATATATATATATATATATATATATACACACACACACACATATATATATATATATATATATATATATATATATGTGTGTGTGTGTGTGTGTGTGTGTGTGTGTGTGTGTGTGTGTGTGTGTGTGTGTTTTGTGGATGTCATGCAGGTGGAAGTTCGTAATCTTACATAAATGTCTTCACTTTCGAGCGCTTTGCAACGGTGCCAAACTTCAGCAGCCGTTTTATGTGCCATAAAAATTGCATTGAAAATCTCTTCAACACCAACAGCCTTCTGCTGAAAAACAAAACAAAAAAAAGGACTTTAATAAAATGCAACTCCTTAAAAAATATTTTTGCCTCCTGGACCTTCCTTAAAAAATTCCTACGTAAAAGTATCCGTCAACCAAATGCTAACGATATATCGTAATAACTTTGGTTAACCGCTCCTTACATCTGGTGCGTGGAAATAATTATCCATTAGATTAAACGGTTAGGATTCTGCTCTTTCCCGGCACAGGCAGGCTTTGGAATGGTCATCTTTTTTAGTGTTCTAGTGCCTATAGGCGTCCAGTATTCAAGAGGCGGCCTGTCTCTCACACTTTAGGGTCAGTTTCTACTCTCTCTCCTCCTCATCCCACCCTCCTTCCTCCCCTTTTCTGGTCGGGCTTTCAATAAAATCATGTTTTTGTCAGTAACAATGGACAGTAAATCAGTAGAGAAATTATGAAAATTTACAAATGCTAAAGAAACTTACATCAAAATCTAAAAAAAAAAAATAGTTATATGAAAATTAAACTCATAAAATACAAGATATTACCAAAAAATTAAAATCGACATGAGAAATTACTTTTAGCCGCAACTTTAAGTTATTTCATGATTAGTGAACGAAATTTCAGGATGCCCGAGAACATGGAAGAGCTTTATATAAATAAAGATAAACAAAACCTATAAATTCTACACATGAAATTATGAGATGCTCGAGAAATTGGGGAAATTAATACGTATTTACTATGAAAGTGAAACAATAAAAGAAAATAAATAGTTGGATAACGTAGATAAATAACTAGAAAAAGAAGAAAAAAACTTTAATCAAAAGACAATTGTGAAAAGATTAGAAACAAAATTTCGTGGTGAAACCTTCGTGAGAAGCGAAATGTCAGGGGAGGGGCAATCGGAAAAAAGTCATTATGAGACAGTCATCGGAATTTCATGCAGATATGAGAGCACAGATGATTAGTAAATGAACATCCATTTCATATTAACATTGCGACCGAAAGAAGAGGGACAGAGGCATTCAATTAACAAATATTTGCGCTGGATGACCTGAGGGAGACTGAAGGAGCCTTTTGCATAAGATTAGAAGTTCCCCTCCTTCTCTTTGGTGTCTCCTGCCTCACCTGCCATCGCCCTCTTTCATCACTTGTAATATAATGTATGATAATTACTACATTTCTGTAAGTAATTGCATATCAAGTCTAACAAAGGATAAACGGTGCAATATAATTATGAGAATCCTTTCCACACGAACAACATATTGTATTGAAAGAAAACACACACACGCATGTGTGTGTGTATGTTTGTGGGCGTCTATACATAGATGCCTTTATTTAAAATTTATATAAATATTATATTAGATATATATATAGATTATAAATATATATATATATAATATATATTAATATATATGTATATATCAGAAGGCGTTGAAGAAGACAGCATTAATCGTTTCTCGACCTTTCGAGACCAATGTCTGGAAATTACTCTTAAAAAATAAAATAAAATAAAAAAATATATAAAAGATAAAAAGGCATTATTAAAATTAGGAATAGTTAAAAAAGACACCTTGTCTCAACGACGTTCGGTTGCTGTATGGGGAACACATCGAAATTAAACAAGAAGAATGGCCTGGTTTAAGCAATGTACAAGGGAACAGATGAAGAGTGGTTGTTTAAGGTGGGAACTGGTTTCTTTATAGCTAGAGATTCTATGTATTAGGGCTCTGCCTTGTATGATAAGGCGCCCTATGAGGTAATGTTAGACTAGCGATAATCTATACGCTAAGTCGGTTGGTATTGCACTTCCATCTTCAATGGAGTGTCTGGGGTTTTGTAGATCACTTACGAAGTCGGTATTATCTTTACGACGATGTGTTAAACTCATGGTTCGGTGAGGTTCTTGTAGAAAACACAAGGTATAAAAATAGTATATTCTTCTGAAGTTTTACATGATGAAGATCAGGTATGATCGTACAAGTCTTCTATGACGATAGCTTGATCGCTTCTGCCAATGATGATGGCTAATCCTATTCCTCTACATGATAAAGCTTAGGTAAAGAGGTACAGGTCTTCTAATGACGATAGCTAACTCTGTTCTGCCTGTCTACCATCTCTGTTACAAGTTATGAAGGAACAGACAGTAGTTCGAACATATGAACATACTATCAGATGACATAGTTTCATACGAACACACAATCGAATGAGACACGCTACAGATCACGTAGGCCGTTTGAATAATAGGTCGGGGTAGTTGTCTCAAGCAGGGAGCTTGGACTAATGTTTATAAACAATTGAATGACTACAGGTGACGGCATGTTATCTTAGCCTACATACTTATTGTATACGTCATCTTTAGCGTCTCTAGTCTGATCACATTCCTGCAAGCAATCTGGTTGACCTCTTTAGTTTTAGACTTTTATATATATGGACTAACATTCCATATTTTTATTATGTAAACACTTACATATGGACTTGATAACAATATCTTGAAATCCTTATAGTTTATACTATTTTTTTTTACAAAACTTCCCATGATTTTTAATATTAGATAGTTCTGGGTTGGACAGTTTACACCCTATACGGAAACTAATGCCCGTATGTGCATCACATCTCACCTTAAGCAAGCGGCCGTTGGTCCTGGTTTGGTGTCTGTTCTTTTAACGGTGTTGTAATTTACGTATTCTATTGATTTTTAGAGAAATTTTTAGAGTAATTTTGTTTATTATTTAATACATTCCCTGATGATATAATTAACTTATTGCGAAATGTTGGAAATAAAGAATTACGTTTCCAGGGTCCATCTTCGTTCTGATATATATAAACGAACAAAATTACTCAAAAATTTTCTCTAAAAATCAATAAAATACGTAAATTACAACACAGTTAAAAAAAACAGACACAAAAGTAGGGCCAGCGGTCGCTACCCAAAATTATCCAAAGAAAGCAAAGGACAGAATGCATAAGTAAAAAGTTAACTCGGGTACATCTGTGAAGAAAAAGGTCTGGGTATTTAAATGGGGAACCAGTTGTTTGAAAAATAATGATTCCCGGATAAGCAGTTCTTATGCATGATATCAATCATCTTCGAAAGTTAATTGAAAACTGACCATCTAAGATACGGAAGGTCTTCCCTCCGATAATGAAAGTATTCTATTCGATAACAAGAAGTCGCTATCTTAAAGAGGCGACCTGGTTATGTATGAAGCTTTGACTTTTATCTCAATTATCGAGAGCAAATAACTAAAGACTATTTCATTCGATGACAAACAGTATCGTTAAGAGGTGAACTGGTTAAGCATGTAACTGACTGAAGAGAGAAGTAAATAAAATATGATCAAAGCACCTCCAGCTACTAGCATCAGACATCAGCTACATAACTAGTATCTTAAATCTCGGGTGTAAATAACGCATTGTTATTTTCACCTCCGGGTGCAAATACCCACTTCGATATATATATATATATATATATATATATATATATATATAATATATATATAGTATAAAAATAATACTATATTATATATAATATATATATATATAATATATATATTGAATATACAATTATATATGTATATATATATATATATATATATATATATATATAATATATATATATATATCTATATATCTATATATATATTATATATATTATATATATAATATATATATTATATTTAATAATATATATATATAATATATATATATAGATATATATAATATATTATAGATATATATATAATAGTATATATATATATATATATATATATATATATATATATATATATATATATATAATATATATATATATATAAAGAGAGAGTTGTGCTTCTACGAATAACTTAACAAAGGCTCCGGTCATTAATAGCAAAACACAAGAAATGGATATAATAAGCTGAAAACGGCTAGGAAATGTGATCTCATCTATTCTTCGCTAGGAATGTAAGGAGCCTTTCCTTTACCTACATAAACAACATAAATTTCAGTTATTCGGAAATAAACCAGAACCAGATTATGTTCTCACACCCAAAACGTTCCACCAGATTGTACGCATAACTGATGTCAAATATTTATTCTTGGTTGCAACTCAGACCCCAAGTAGTTTTCTAGTTCTGTCCTTTAATTTTTTTTTTTTTTTAATTTCTTCTCATTCTTCGCTCTTTCTGGGAGATTTTTGGTACCGGCGCTTTATTTATGTCTGCATAAACATCTTTAAAAAAAAGCCACCCTCCAGTAACGTTAAAGGTAGTTTCATGTCTTTTTTAATGGAATCGGTTGAGGAGGAAGTTCTCCATTGCTAGCTGGAGACGATGATTGCCAAGGAAACTACGAGAAATGTTTTGGAGGTTCTCTCCAGATCTGCAGTTTTATGCCTTCTAGTTTTTTTCTTCTTGATTGATCATACAGAAGGATTTTGTCATGTTTGTAACCATTCGACTTAAAACCTTGAGATTATTGTTAAGAAATATTCATAATAATTAATGATTAACAGTGAGAACATTCTTAATCTAAAAACCTTATGGTAAGAGTAATCGTGAAAGTTAAAATTGTCCTCAAATCGTTCGACAATTTGTTACTGGACAGAGCATGTCTCGGAAACTACGCTATCTGATATGATTTTTTTGTATTTACAGTTATAGCCAGTAATAAAATATATAGATAAAATAACATTGGAGCGCACCGACGTGTGTAACAGAGAGAGAGAGAGAGAGAGAGAGAGAGAGAGAGAGAGAGAGAGAGAGAGAGAGAGAGAGAGAGAGAGAGTTGGGTCACGTTTTGTCACGTGAATTTCTCTTTCTCTCTTTTTTTTATTGTTTGGCGTAAGCTACTTGAAACAAATAAAAACCTTCACGCACCCACTTATATCATTGGGAAAAGCTTTTGCTAAAAAATGCTGTTGCAAATTCCAGGATTTCATTTATGTTCTCTCTCCAATTCTAACAGACTCACCTTGTATCACTGTGACGGACATTTGAAGAATAAGCTTTGCATATTTCATGGCCCTCAAAACCAAAACAGTTAGTGTACAGATGTGATAGCCAAAGAGGAAGAAGAAGAAGAAGAAGAAAAAAATCCGTTCTAACGATGTCTAGAACTTAAAATATCGGCGTTTTAAAGTGCTCATGAAGTTATTTAGATTTTTTTTAAGTTTCTTGGAGATCATTCTACATATCTTCCTAAATGAATTTTCAAGTGATGGTCAGCTCAATTATTAATTAATTCTAATTGCTTTTGCCTTCCCTAATGAATATCAATGGCCCTCTTCTATTTGGTACAATACTACTTCTTAAATAGAAAAAAAAATAAACAACTTAGAATGTTGAAGAATTTGGAATGTTTGTTCCTTCATCTACATAAGTTGAAAATGGCAACCGTTATTATTTTGTAAAAGAAAGATCACTTGGAATCACCACAGGGACTAATATCGACAGAAAGATAATCAGGGAAACAATCAATGAGAAAGTAAGGAGACTTAGATAGTAGATTACGTGATAACACTTTGGCAGAAGTTTTCGTCCATCACACATCTATCAAATTACTGCAAAAAGCAAATAAAAATTATTTGCAAACCTAATCATTAAGAACATGACCAACCTCTCAAGTTTTTCACTGAAGTTTTAGATGGAAATAACAACGTTAGGTAGAAAGTCCAAAAGGCAATATTATTCGCTGATGCTTTAACTCTGCACAAAACTAATTTCTTGCAATAATTTAAATTTCAGCAATTTCTTTTTTTAGGACTCATAAACAATAGGACATTATGAAAAATATCCGGTGAAAGGCCTGAATTGAAAAAAAAATAAGAGCTGTCATATCCTGTAGAAAAAGGGGGGTGGGGTGGGCATTATGATACATAACAGTGAGATCTTTTGGAAATGCAAGCACGCTTCGAAAATTTTTGTATCAGAAAAATAAATTCTTGAAAGGAGATAACAGAAAACTTTTAGGTCGCAGCGTATATCGCTAATAGTATTTTCATGATAATGCATGGGTTCTTCACCGAGACTTCAAAATCCCGAGTTCATTCTTCTTACCGACCTCCAAGGATTCTTTCATTTTCTCTTCCTTTCACCTTACTTAAAAAAGAATAAGAAAAGACTGAATGGGACTGAAATCCATCTCTTTTCTCCTCTTTGTGAGTTAACAAGGATTATCCAGAGCTGCGTGATGCTCGAGATTCCTCTAAATTACTTCATCTTTGCACACTTTAAACAATATTCTGTAAATATTCCCTTGTGGGAAATATTTTGCGGGCTTCAGCAATCATCGTGTACTCTCTCTCTCTCTCTCCTCTCTCTCTTTCTCTCTCTCTCCTCTCTCATCCTCTCTCTCTCTCTCTCTCTCTCTCTCTCTCTCTCTCTCTCTCTCTCTCTCTCTCTCTCTCTCTCTCTCTTTATGAATAAGGCATTAATAAAACTCTTTGACATTCTTAAGACAGTTTTCAAAATCAATCAGAATCACAATTTTTACACTTTTTTTTTGGATTTTAGGGAGTCACTACTAATTGAATGGTTTATAAAAAAAATTATTGGACATAAGCTGACAAATTTAAATTTTTGTTCCTGAAAATCATTTGAACTAAAAAGAAGGATCTTGGTGAGATAATATTAAAGAAACGAATTGCTTTAGCCTTCATGAAGTGATTTGTTTCTTTCCATCTCATTTCAATCGTGTAAGAAAAAAGATAACTATTCTCTCTCTACCTTGAAACAGACTATAGCCAGGTACCGTCACTCGTGAATTACTATTATACAGACTCTACCATTATTGAATACTTCGACCACTTCAGCTGCAGAAAAAGCCGTCACAATCCTTAACAAGCGTTCATCAATCACGTTTTGATATCAGTAGTATTTGACTCTCTACCGTTATGCAATCAACGAAACTAACGAGTTCCAAAACTACAGAGATAACAAATCCTAACTCGCTGTATATCGAGTATCACATAAAATGCCATTAACAAGCTAAAATCTGCGTTTTTGGTTTATTCTGAAGTTCTGTCAGCGTCAGGGCAACCAATATATTGAGCGTCTAGATTTTTCTACGTCCTTCTAGTAGAGCTGGTTGGTGTAATATGACAATGCTCTGTGAAATTATAATATTTGCCATTTGCGTGAAAAGTTTGTTGAAGTGATTATCTTCTTGTATTCGGTGAATCCTTGTTTACTGTATTTCTTGGACGCTGAGTTTGAGCTCGCATTCTTTTGTTTGAACTCTGGATGAATATGGAAGTGTCCCGAGAAACATACAGTTATCAAGAAAAGATGAATAAGTCTAAAAAAGGGTGTTTTCCGAGAGGGGGCTTATTTGTTATGTAATCACATTAAGGATTGAAATACTTTCACCCTTTAAGGAGAATTAATGGCAAAATTAGTTAACACAATGAAAATGCAAAAAGAATGAATGAATAAATGTCACCAAATGTAAATTTCTCACACAATCCCACCAACAAAAAAGTGCACTGACATCACATGATGAAATGTAAGGCACCTAAATAGTAAACAAAATAAATGAATGCAACTTAACATAAAATATTAAGATAAGCATGTTAATGACTGAAGTCTGCACATCACTTGAGCATTTTGCTTTTGCAAGCAAAGGCAGCAGCTCTCGTGGGACAAGTCTTCATATCAAACACACTGGCTCCCTGATCTGCTAATACAGAGATAGAACTATTCTCCTCACCCAGTGTTCTATGACATCATCAGATACATTACCATATCACCCTTTTCAGCATCTCTGTGATTATGGGTAAGAGAAAGATGCACGAGTTACATATGATTGTTAGTGCTGTACTAGGACATCATCTCCAAATTTGAGTTTTACACTTATGGTCATGACCTATGATAAGCTATAAAACACGACTAAATAACCAGTAAGGTCTAGTTCAGTTGAGCATTTTGACAAACACAACATCACCAGCTATTGCTTTATTTTGATGGAGATATCGGTAGTTGTCTTTCAAACTGAAAGAGATCATTCTTATAATACAGTTCTTTAAAGTTACAAAAAAGCTTCTTCTCTAGCAGATAAGGTTAATACAAAAGCTTCAATTTACGGTGGAGGTTGACTCTACAAGTGTCCTTCTAGTTGCTTTACCAACAAATGAAAATTAGCATTGCATTAGGAGTTATTGCTACTGATTTATTTTCATATGAACGATACATTAGAGGTGTGGAATTAATCAGAAGAGCACAACCTAATAAACAAATGGAAATAACTGAAGAGAACCCACTTGCAAAGGGGCAGAATAATGAATACGGATAAATTATTCCTTGAATAAATAAAAGAAACTACAACGGTGTTTTCTAAATGCAATTCCCAGAAATCTTGTCTCAGGATATATATACACATGAGGTGACAAAATGCATACATAACATGGTATCATGATGCAGAATGCCCATCATAGTCAGTTTCTCTTAGAACCATTCATTTCTTCAGTACCAAACACTGGTAAGAGGTCCTTGATTGTAAATTAGCCTTACAGTCTTCCTCCTTGTTACGCAATCAAACGAAGAGACCACAGATGAATATTAAACAGTTAGCCATTCCTGGCAGTGAAGGAACTGTGTCAAAATCAGAGGTGTTAAATTTTTCATGGTGCATTTTCCGGATGCTGAGTGGCGAAACCAGTCAGCATTCTCAGTATGGGAAGGTTTTATTTCTGAAACAAGTGTTCAACCTGCCAACCTGAATACAATAGACTATTATCCAGGGATAAATCACCCAGTCACTCTAACTTTAGCAAAATTTGGAAGTTTTTTTATTTATAAAAACGTGTGTTATCTAAACTCGAAGAGCCTCTTTTATCTCTTGGGTTGTAGTTCTTCCTACCTAATTTTAGAAAAAATTATATCAATTTCTTCCTACCCATAGAGTTTAATGTAAATAAGAGAGACCTTCAGAAAAAACTCTTCGAACACTCCTAGGATATTTAGCAAACTGAAAACACGCTGGAATCCATTCTCTAAAAACGAAGATCATCACATCCTTAAATTGCTGGCAAGTAAAAAAGATCTAGTTATTGCCAGATTCGACAAAAGGAAAGGAGCGGTTTTATTAAATCAAACGGACTATAATAACTGAAATTGGAGCAACTAGTTTTCACAATATCATAATAACCGGAATTTTACGTCTTTTGTCACCTTATCATCCTTTGCCACTTATATGGTCTCCGAAAAAAAAAAAAAATACATAAGCCTAATACACCTCCAAGAACAATCTTCGCATCATATAATACCGCTAATTATAAGTCAGTGAAATATATGGTACCTCTTTTGGATTCGCTGGCTGAAAATGATGTTACTCTCAGCAATCCTTTAAGGATGAAGTTTTATTACAAAATGTTAACTTGATGTTAACTTTAATATAGCCAGTTTAGACGGTGAACCTCTTTTACTAATGTGCCAGTGGAAGAAACTATCGATATCATTTTAAACTTTTTCTTGAAACAGATTCTGTTTTTAACATTTTCAAAAGTACGTTTTTCAAACCTTTTTTTAGAACTGACAGTGCGGAACACTGCTTTTGTTTTTCATGACAAACCTTTGAAATAAACTGATGTTGTAGACATGGTCTCCCGTTTGGGTCTAACTTTTGCCAACATCTTCATGTGCCTGCTGGAAAAGCGCATGTTAGATGAATGTCCACACAGGTTCGCCCATTCTTTCTTGGTAGTTATAACGATGAAACCTTCACCTTATTTAATTAACAATGATTGTGATATTAACTCATGTTTTAGCATATACTAATAGCAAACATAATATCATTAGATTTACTATAGAAAAGGCAGGGATTAATCAATTGCCTTTCTTAAACGTTCTCGTTAACAGGGATAATGATTCTTTTAAAACTTCTGTTTTTTAGAAAGAAGACATTTACTTGCTAAAGGTAGGTTTTGCTCGGTGCGATAACCCGATTATCGTTCTACTCTGATTGTTCAACGATTATCGCTGGACGATAATCGAGGGTGTACTATTTTGCTTGGAGCGTCTGTATATGGGATATTAGATGAGGCAGTATCCCATGAAGGCAACCTAGTGTTACAAGAAAATAGTAAGAATTTTGCCCCAAAAGTTAAATGGTTTAGGCATGTGGATGATTTTTCTGCATTTGGCCAGTTCACGAAAATCTCCAGGAATTCCTTATTAAAATCAAGAATTTAGTCCCTTCTATAAAATTTACTGTAGAGGAAGAAAAAAATGTAATTTGGATTTTCTTGATGTAACTGTCCATAGAAATGATAGAAATTTTACCTTTTCAGTCTTTTGCAGATTAGCTAACATTACTTCATATGTTCATTATTTTTCCAGTTACCATCAAAATGTTAAATTCTCTGTTTTTTCTGGGATGTTCTTAATAGTGGGGCAGATAACAGAAAAAGCGTGCAAATGATGATACAAACATCAAATTTGGCACAAGTGCCCTCCAAGGTATACTAATCAAATCTACCCAATTGGCCAATTGAAAATACTAGATGGAGGCTATTTTCAAGATGGCCGCCAAAATAACCACTCAAAGTAGATGTTTTGCTTAGAAATATTTGTAGTTGTCTGATTTGCATGATCTAAGTGTGGACTCCTATGTTTTGAAGCCTGCTGAACTACATTTTCCTGAATTAATAGTACTGTGACACATATTTCTCAAGATGACCAGCAAGATGTTTGTCTTTCTTTACATATGTTTTGTCTCGGCTAGTACATTTTCAAAGTTATGCATACCGTGCTGCTGCTTCTCGATCTGCTACTGTTCACATATGCAGCCGTAGAGTGATGTGCAGGGAAGCTCTGCCTGAGAGCACTTGCATCTTCCTTTGCAAACCTTCAGACAGGAGCACTTTGCCAATTCTTGACAGCTTGCTACAATCGGTAGTAGTGTTGTCCAATATATCTGCCATGCTTCTTCTTTCTGTGTCCACCCCCATCCAGCTGGACAGCTCATGTGTGGATTACATTGGGTTGCCTGGCCCCAGATGATCCCAGCCTGGTAGGCTGCACCCTTTGCATGGTCTCTGAGGGCTGCCTGTGTTGGTGGAATTGAGTTGTATGGCCTCTGCTTGCAGGCAAACATATCTAGTCTTGCTTCGTCCACACTAGTGGCTGTGCTTGATCTGTCTTACATGAGGACAATGAATCTTTCCAGCCTCTGCATGTCAAGATCACGAATCAATGTTGGATGCTGGCTGAGATTGATGAATGTTTCAGTAATATCATCAAACACATTCCAAGTCTGCCATCCAGAATTCTTCGGTTTCCCACGGTAGGTAGACACAATGTCACATCCAGTGAATGAGTGAAAGTAGGGGACCCCTCTAGCTTTCTCAAGCCCAATTGCAGAAACTACCTCATGGACTGGAATCCATCGCATATGGACTCCTTGCAAAAGCCAAACCACATTTCCTGAAGACCTACTTTCTGATGACTTGCAATACCTGTGTCATTAGCCTTGGTGATTATAGACTTGCTCCCGTCAGAGTTGCATCCCAAGCGCAAACAAATATTCGACTGTCACCTTCTTTGTGACAACATGGCAGAGACTACACTGTGTTGCTAATGGCATTCTCTCCTTTTGTGACGATGACTGTGCTTGTCATTTCTGCTTCACATATCTTTTCAGCCAGGAAGTGAAACAGTTTAGTCTTGTTGCTGGGGTCACGAACGAAGCTTTGCCAGTTTCCTGGTGTCTTGCTTGTTCCTGTCACTCTTCTTCTGATTCCTTTCCCCCTTTTTGACCTTGTCTCTGATTTCAGACTTGATTTCTTGTAAACATCAAAGACTATGTCCACCCGCTTGTACCGAGCACCATAGGATTCCTCCTTTGGGACGATGTCTTCTTTAGCATAGTCACTAGTCTTTGAAGTACATGGAGGTGAGGCATTGATAAGTGCTGAGCTATCAATGATGATTGTATCTCCCTTTGGTTCTCCCACTGGGACATTCACTTACGCTTCAAGAATTTCAACCAGCTGTGACTTCTGTCACTGAGAGATGCAGGGTATGACTGATTCTCGTGCTTGAAGAATTCTTGCAAGTCACACTGTCCATTCTAGCTTGAGATGAACAGTCATGAGAATAACTGAGAGTCATTATTTAGGACTTTCTCCTTAGAAATTCCCTCAGCCTGTTCTTGTTTGGATGATAGAAAAGACTTTCAGCTTCATTCTCTAGCCCTTTCATAAATGATAGGAACTGCTCTTTGCCTCGCCAGTGATGTGTAGCTACCATTTCAGCTAGAGTTGGGTCTGCAATGTTCTTTGTATCTAACACCATCAGGTCTGCTGATTCTTCTTGAAATAGGTTACCCATCTCCTGCATCACTGCAGAGAGTCATTCCTTCTTTTCAAAGAAAGATTTCTGGGCACTCGGTGTCTGTTCGTGGTGTCTGCTGCTGTACGTAGCATCCTTCACACCAGACATGGCCCCGTATCCAGCTAGTAGACGAAAAACTTCAGGTCCAGCGACCATCCTCTTATGAAGTGCTGACGGGTCTTCTGTCAACCCAATTGCTCCTCCGTCACCTTTGATCACTGCATTATTGTGCTCGTGCTTGATCAATCGCCATGCCAGAGAATTCTCTTCTCGACTTGTGGTTGACGAAGTTACCATTGTGAAACTCCTTGGCCACATCTGGATGTTGATGTTCGAGTGACATCATATCTCAGAGGTGAATAGTGATCCACCGGGCATAGTTAACATTGTTATTTGCAAAAAAAGTAAGGGACTAGTTCTGAAAGTGTTTCACGGTACAAGTTGAAGTCTCCTTTTCTGAATGAGTGGATAAAGGTGAATATCGTGAGTTCCATGTCCAGCACCAGACTTCAGAATTGGAACTGTGGACTCTCTTTCTTTTGTTTTTCACACTAATCCTCAAAGGATATGTGCAAAAGCAGTTGATCCTTGAGTCAAGTAAGATGAACATCAGGCGAGTCAACAACAAACTGTACCAGCCTCTGCTTGTAAAGCTTGGTCTAATCAGCAAGCTTGAAAATCGGTGGCTTCTCACTGGCATTTTTCATCTAGTAGATGTAGGTGACTAGTTCAGAGAGAGCAATTGGATATGCATCCTTCCAGTGTCCCTGTGGTTTTTCTCGCTCCTGCACCTTTAGGTATGCCCGTTCCTGGTTACACAATGCCATCAAACAGCCAGGGTAATATTTCACTTCATGGGCTATGACATCTCCTGCATTTAGTTTGGCGAGAAGTTTTGTATCACCGAGTGTTTTGGCACATTCATTTATTCTCCTATTCACTTGCATTGTCATTGCTTCTCTAAGCTCCCCTCCTTCAGTTTCACAGGAGGAGCATTTTTTTGTTTTAGTTTCTTGGAGCTTTCTTGGAATCTAACTTCTAATGCCCTCATCACTAGTACTTACATGACTTGCTCTTTTTTCAGCTCAGTGTAACTTTGTGTTATTGAACTAAAGCCTGCAACTCTCATGATATTGTGCCTTATTTTTTCTCAACGTTTCCTCTATCCCAGAACCTTCGTCAAGTCTTGCAGGGTCTAGCTTGATTGGTAGCGCATTATGAGAGTGAAACATAGGAATATTTTTTGCCAGGTTCAAATACCCATCATCCCCTCTGGCAGGATTGGGCTGGGGAGATTTCAGATCTTCTTTCTTAACCTCCTGACATAGGCAACACTTGCTCCAGTCTGTTTTCTATGATCGTCCAGTAGTGTTCGCATCCATGATTACGATGACATTCAGTGTCGAGGGTTTATCCTTTTCCCGCCCTGTACATGTAATAGCATAATAGGCCTCTTATGTACTGTAATATACAATAGGCACTTTCCTGTATGGGATACAACTAGGTTCTTGCACATGTGCCATACACCTAGTCTGATCGTTAATCCAGTGCCATAAGTCCCGTGCAATCTGTACACCATCCACATTACTAAAACATCGTTATCCTTGGTTCGGCTCTCCCGACGTCCTGTCCATTCAGGTGCGTCTGCGTAACTGATTTGTGGTTGATTAAGCAGCATTTGGGATACCAGTAGGTTGTTGCAGTATGATGCCAACATAAATTTCCTACTTAACTGTCACGGAACCCCATGCTGAGTTTCACAGCAGTGATGTTACCAATGTGCCTTGGTAGTGCCCGCAATCACTCCTTTAATACAGTACCTTAACCATGTTATAAACTAGAAAATATACATCAAATGCTTAAAAGCATAGGAATCCATACTTAGATCATGCAATTCGGAAAACTACAAATATTTCTAAGCAAAACTTCAATTTGGGTGGTTATTTTGGCGGCCATCTTGAAAAATGGCCGCCATTTTGGATTTTCAATTGACCATCGGGCAAATTTGATTAGTATCACTTGGAGAACAATTGTGCCAAATTTGAAGCTTGTATCATCACTTGCACAATTCAACTAAAAAAAATTACTCTTACCTGCTCCACTATAGGACTTTATGTCTGTAGTCAGTGATGAGAGTAAAACTACTTATGATATTGCCTTGAAACTTAAATAGCCAAGGACTTTTGCAGATGTGGTATGGAAAAGAACTAGGAAAAAACATTTCATTTACCTAATGACAAACTTGAATTTAGTATTCATAACATTCTAAAATTATCGTATGATGAAAGGTTTTTAGAAATTCGTAGAATTTTAAAGCGTTTTAATATAAATGTTATTTTCAGTAATATCAATGTTAAGAATTTAGTAATAAATAATTCTCCTAAAGATGTTCCCGGCTGCATATATAAAATTAGTTGTAAAAAGTGTGATAAAATATATTACGGACAAACCGGATAAACTCTTTCACAACGAATCAAAGAGCACTAATATTCTGTGAGAACTGGACAAATATCGAA
>NC_061092.1:59874786-59890261 GCF_015104395.2 Macrobrachium nipponense
TTCGATATTTGTCCAGTTCTCACAGAATATTAAGAATTTTGCTCTTGATTCGTGAAAGAGTTTATCCGGTTTGTCCGTAATATATTTTATCACACTTTTTACAACTAATATATATGCAGCCGGGAACATCTTTAGGAGAATTATTTATTACTAAATTCTTAACATTGTTTACAGAATAATTTGTTAAATATTTTTCCTCTGCTTCCGTGGGAAGTATTAATTTGATATCGTGAGACATTCCAATGATGAACAATTGCATGAAATTTAATAATATTGTACTAAATTATTCGTCCAAGAGAATACTACGTAGGCAGTAAATTTGATATGTAGTAACATATTTCGTATTATATAATCACTAGTTGACCAACCTGAAGCTGAAAGACAACCGATAAACTCTCTCTCTCTCTCTCTCTCTCTCTCTCTCTCTCTCTCTCTCTCTGCTCTCCTCGCCAACTCCTTTCAGTTTCTCTTTCCTCCTCAACATCCCCCCTATAATCTCTCTCACTTCTTATCCCTCTTACTCTTTCTGTTTCTCTTACTCTCTCCCTTTTCTGTTTAGATGTTTGCTTCGATAACATTCACCTTAATTTTTTTCACATTTTATATTTTACCCTTTCAGTGCTGAAATTGGACTTATAGGGTATTAGGAGTGTCACTTTTTGTCTCTGCGACCTCGAAAATATGGATTAGACAGTAATGTCTGTCCTTCCCAAGCCTTTATACCCCACCTTCCTATCAGGGCTGAACTTGGACTTAAACGGCATCGGGAGTGTAATATTCTTCTTAGCGACATTGGAAAAATTCTGGTTAGGCATAATAATTCAGTCGTTTTCAGTTATTTTTATATGTCATCCCCTTCCCACCCCTCCTCACCCTACTTCCTATTAGGTCTGACTCGGACATAAGGGCATTATTTTACATGTCACCCTATCCCACTCCTTCTCAACCCACCTTCCTATTAGGCTGAACTTGGACTTAAAAGCATCAGGAATGTCACTATTCATCTCACTGACTTTGAAAACTATGGATGAGATGCTTATATCTGTTGTTTTCAGTTATTTTTACATTCCACCTCCTTCCCACCCCTTGTCACCACGCTTCCTGTTGAGGGCTTAATTTGGACATACAGGGCTTTGGAAGTGTCACTATTCATCTCAGCAACCTCACAAACTATGGATTATAAAATAACGTCCGTTGTTTTCTGTTATTTTTTGCATGTCACCCCTCCACCCACTCTAGTCCCCTTTGGTGCCAGCGATGTCTTACCCCCACAGTATTCTTTTCCAGATAGTAAGTCATATATATATATATATATATATATATATATATATATATATATATATATATATATATATATATATATACCAAGTTTGATTGAAATTGCTCAATGCATTGCTTTTGTCCTCCAAGGTGGTATATAAATATAGTTGCCTTAAGTGTAATTCTGAGAGTCAGAATCGATTCTCCATCGGCAATTCAGTTTTCCAAACTGGCTGTAGGCTCTCCAATCCCGAACCAACCTCTAGCATAAAGAAACTACTCAAAAACTTTGTAAACCATATATTGAAAGAAACGATTTCTTTATCATAGGCCAAACCAACTAATGTATACGAACTGCCTATTCTGGACTCATTATTTAGTAAATAATGGGTTTCCAAAGTTAAATACCCAGACCTACTCCAAACAGCTCTCCCTGAGTTAACTTTTTATTTATGCATTCTGTCTTCTGCCCTTTTGGTTGAAGGTTGGTTAGCGTCCTTGGCCTTTGTTGTTTTTGTGTCTTGTTGGTTTTTATGAATTCTATTGATTTTTAGATCAATGTTTAGAGCAATTTTAATCATTATTTAACATATTCCCTGATGATATAATCAAGGTGTTACGAAATGGTTAGAAATAAAGAATTATGATGAACTGAGTATGCAAGGCATTTAGCCAGCCAGGTAAAGGCTTAGGTACAGTTGTATTTAGGTTACAGCTTCTTATATGACTTGCGTAGCATTTGCAGCAGTCTCATCTTTTAATTGAAAGACAGGTTCGATGCTGACGTGAGTCGGATGTTTATTTCTGTTCCACACATGATTCTGTTTTGAGAAATATATATACATATATATATGTGTATATAAATATAAATATATATATATATATATATATATATATATATATATATATATATATATATATAGTATATATATATATGTATGTATATATATATATATATATATATATATATATATATATATATATATATATATATATGTTACGCAAAAGTGGATAATTGCCAAATGTGTACCATTTTGCAATTAATTTTGCCTATTGTGTACAATTTGCAGGCACCAAGCGCTGCAAATTGTACACAATAGGCAAAATTAATTGCAAAATGTACACATTTGGCAACTTATCCACATTTTGCGTAACACACACACACACACACCCACACACACATATATATATATATATATATATATATATATATATATATATATATATATATATATATATGGTTAATTGTGAAAAGGGTAAAAATCAAAGAGATAATCTAGGATTATCTGATATCACAGGGTCACAAACTTAAACATAGATTTAACCCTAACAGAAATTACAACGTATCCATATAGTCCAAAACATTTAAAAACTGAATTTATTGCTTTTGTTGCTTATATATTTATCTATAACTTTTTTTCATTATGAAGGCAACGAGTTTAATTAAACCAAGACTTAAATTTAGAAAATGTCCATTATTGACTTGATAAACAAGATTAAATAAATGATATTCCCTTTTAACTGCGTCACTACGTGAGATTAGGGCTCTTTCTTGACTCCAGTTAATAGGATGATCTAAATCTCTCATATGTACGAACAATGCATTCGATATTTGTCCAGTTCTCACAGAATATTAGTGCTCTTTGATTCGTTGTGAAAGAGTTTATCCGGTTTGTCCGTAATATATTTTATCACACTTTTTACAACTAATTTTATATATGCAGCCGGGAACATCTTTAGGAGAATTATTTATTACTAAATTCTTAACATTGATATTACTGAAAATAACATTTATATTAAAACGCTTTAAAATTCTAACGAATTTCTAAAAACCTTTCATCATATACGATAATTTTAGAATGTTATGAATACTAAATTCAAGTTTGTCATTAGGTAAATGAAATGTTTTTTCCTAGTTCTTTTCCATACCACATCTGCAAAAGTCCTTGGTTATTTAAGTTTCAAGGCAATATCATAAATAGTTTTAACCTCATTGTTTGACTACAGACATAAAGTCCCTATAGTGGAGCAGGTAAGAGTAATTTTTTTTAGTTGAATCGTGCACGTGATAATACAATCATCAAATTTGGCACAATTGTTCTCCAAGGGATACTAATCAAATTTGCCCGATGGCCAATTGAAAATCCAAAAGGCGGGCATTTTCAAGATGGCCGCCAAAATAACCACCCAAATTGATGTTTTGCTTAGAAATATTTGTAGTTGTCCGAATTGCATGATCTAAGTATGGATTCCTATGCTTTTAAGCATTTGATGTATATTTTCTAGTTTATAATATGGTTAAGGTACTGTATTAAAGGAGTGATTGTCGGGCACTACCAAGGCACATTGGTGACATCACTGCTGTGAAACTCAGCATGGGGTTTCCGTGTCAGTTAAGTAGGAAATTTAGTGTTGGCATCATACTGCAACAACCTACTAGTATCCCAAATGCTGCTTAATCAACCACAAATCAGTTACGCAGACGCACCTGAATGGACAGGACGTCGCGAGAGCCGAACCAAGGATAACAATGTTTTAGTTATGTGGGATGGTGTACAGATTGCACGGGACTTATGACACTGGATTAACAATCAACTAGGTGTGGCACAGCACCTAGTGTATGGCCACCGTGCCAAGAACCTAGTTGTACCCATACAGGAAGTGCCTATTGTATATTACAGTACATAAGAGGCCTATTATGCTATTACATGTACAGGGCGGGAAAAGGATAAACCCTCGACCCTGAATGTCATTGTAATCATGGATGCGAACACTACTGGACGATCATAGAAAACAGACTGGAGCAAGTGTTGCCTATGTCAGGAGGTTAAGAAAGAAGATCTGAAATCTCCCCAGCCCAATCCTACCAGATTGGGAATGATGGGTATATGAACCTGGCAAAGAATATTCCTATGTTTCACTCTCTCAATGCGCTACCAATCAAGCTAGACCCTGGAATACTCGACGAAGGTTCTGGGATAGAGGAAACGTTGATAAAAAATAAGGCACAATATCATAGAGTTGCAGGCTTTAGTTCAATAACACAAAATTACAATGAGCTGAAAAAAAGAGCAAGTCATGTAAGTACTAGTGATGAGGGCATTAGAAGTAAGATTCCAAGAAAGCTCCAAGAAACTAAAACAAAAAAAATGCTCCTTCTGCGAAACTGAAGGAGGGGAGCTTAAAGAAGCAATGACATTGCAAGTGAATAGGAGAATATATGAATGTGCCAAAAAAAAAAAAACACTCGGTGGAGAACAAAACTTCTCGCCAAACTAAATGCAGGAGATGTCGTAGCCCATGAAGTGTAATATTACCCTGGCTGTTTGATGGCATTGTGTAACCAGGAATGGGCATCCCTTCATAGCACAGGGGTGGGGTTGGTTTTTCTTTGCCCGTAGGAGGCAGATTACCTTTTGAAATATGGAGACAAGGTTAGAATAAAATGTGGAAGTGAAATAAAAAAGAAAAAACTGGGGAAATATCACTGATAGAAAACTGATAGATATCTAAAGTCTGATTTGCAGATATCTATGTCATTTAGGCCAAAACTAACAAATGAATTCACTTCTTTTATATTCCAAAGGAATGATTTACAAGAATAATCTTCACTGGTAAAGGAGAGCTCAAAGGAAACCATTACATACCTCTGCTTTTATTCTTTTAGCCTGAACCTGTATGAATTATGTAATTTATATGTCAGACATATATAGTATTACTTTTTATTCAGAGGTTATTTATTATTTTAGCAGCAGCTGTACTACGAAGAAAAATTTATATCTGCCGTTCTTAACTTTTATATAGCTATCTCTCTCTCTCTCTCTCTCTCTCTCTCTCTCTCTCTCTCTCTCCTCACACACACACACACACACGCACACCACACACACTAACACACATAAACACATACACTGCAAATAACAAAGCTATTGTAAATATCTGATACAAGTACATATAACCATTTAAATGTCCATATATATATATATATATATATATATATATATATATATATATATATATATATATATATATATATACACATACATACACACACACACATATATAATATATATATATATATATATATATATATATATATATATATATTCGGACCCTTTACTGAGGCATGCCTCATTAAAGGGTCCGAATAGGACCGAAAGTACTCGGCTAACTCGCTTTTTCATTTTTTTTCCTTCGTGGCAAAAATCCTTTATTCATACATAGCATCACGTTTTATATATTTCGTGATCAAATTATTCATATATGTATATATATATATATATATATATATATATATATATATATATATATATATATATATATATTATCTCTCCTCTCTCTCTCTCTCTCGTCTCTCTCTCTCTCTCCTCTCTCTCTCTCTATATATATATATATATATATATATATATATATATATATATATATATATATATATATATATATATATATATATGTATATTGTTACGAAGTACCAAGTATCTGGTTACCATTTATCAATTATTACCTCACAAAAGCCAGACACCTGAACCCTCATAACACGTTTAAACGACTGAATACACTAAAGGCAACAGTGATCCCTTTAACACTTACCAGTATTGCAGCAAAATCAGACTACAAGTTCAATCAAAACAGGTGTGAGGTAAATCTTGTAAGTAATTAAATTAATCAATGGGCATCACTCCATCAACAACTTTCAAACTCTAAGATATTCCCTGATTTCAGAATTCTAAGTACTTCCCTGGTTCTATGTCACTTCAAGAAAAATTGAAGGAAAGCAAATCAATTACACTCTATGTTTCTACCTAACATAAATATAATCATAATTAAATATATTTATACTGGTGTAATAATTAAAACAAAAACATTATAAAAATTTTAAATACAAAAATTTATTATAAATTCAAAATTTATAAGTGAAATTCACAATATCAGGGAAAATTACTGTTACTGAAAAACAAAGTAAAGTTTAATTAATTTTTCTTGAATCAAATTAAGTAAAATTAAATCAAAATTAATTATCACAAAATTCAAGAAAAGTTAACTCAATCAAAATTCAAAAGTGTTAGGCAATAACTGAAAATTTGAAATTAATTCACAAGTGCTAAACAACAATAAAACTTGAAAAGAATTCTAAGTAAAATGCAAGTTAATTCACAAGTGTAATTTAATAAATGTGCTATGATAAAACAATGAAAATTACTAAGTCAATTAAATTATGAATGCAAATGAAAATATAAAACAAAAAGACACACTTCAATAAGAAAATGAATAAGTGGCACAAAAAATGGAACAGACAGACAAACACAAAAAATATCAGTAATGTGTAAAAGTGTAAATCTTTTTCATTCAAAAACACTGTAACCAACAGTTTTTACCAAACCTTCGTAACAGACAACAGTTCCTATCAATTATTAGTTAAACACAATTCCTATCCGTTATTAGTTAAACACACTCCTATCCATTATTAGTTATTCACTGTTTCCTAACAATATTAGTTGCAACTAATAAAAATATACAACACTTTACCTTGGTATACCAGTTCTTTCTCTGCTGCAGCTTGTATATTTACACTTTCACAAAAAACCAGGCGCCGTTACGAAATGTTTGTTCAGATTCCACAAAAGAAACTAAATAATACTAAATAAACTCTAAGAAATATCAAATATTAAATTCTCACAAGTTACTAGTGACCAAATTTACGTTACGTTAATATAATCTCAATGATGTCGAATGAGAGAGAGAGAGAGAGAGAGAGGGAGAGCAAGATGTTTAATGCCTCGGGGTCTTAAGATAGAATGAAAATCTCTTCCTTTATGGAATGACAGAGCAGATGTCTCAAAACATTCTAGGCATGAAAGCTTCTCGAAAGTTCTGAAATCTGAAGCAATCTTACATAAAGAAATGAGTAACATGCACGTGGTACTCGCAAATACATACACGTACAAGACAAGACTGCTCAACAGATACGTACCGATTGAAACGGTGGGTAAACGATAATTAAGATTGACATATTTTGACGACAATGCAAGGACTCGACTCTCTCGCTATCAAACGCGCTGACAGAGTAGGGAAGCAAACGGATCTCGCAGACTCTCTAATCTACAGTGTCGACATAAAAGTTAACATTTGCAGCTTTGAAAAGACAAAGATCTCTCTCTTTATGTTATATATATATTCTTTTACAAGACGTAATGCAAAATCTGAACACACATTTTAAAACATCCTATTCTAAGCTATCTAGGAATCTGAAAAATGTTGCACAATCTACATGACATTTCAAAGAGGGGTAAACATGCATTTTGAAAGTAGCAATATAATAATATATATATATATATATATATATATATATATATATATATATATATATATATACGCATTTTTACTTTTTTCTTTATTATTCAATATTCTATGCTCTGTTTTTTAAGTTGTCCTTTTTAGTTGTTCCTCTTGATAATTTTAAATGTGTAATCATTGTGCAACTTTCTTTTTCAAAATTTAAATTCATAGCCTTCTTGTAATTTATATTATATATATATATATATATATATATATATATATATAGATATATATATATATATATATATATATATATATATATATATATATATATATATATATATATATATATATATATATATATATATATATATATATATATATATATATATATATATATATATATATATATATATATATATATATATATATATATATATATATATATATTATATACATATATATATATTATATATATATATATATATATATATATATATCTAATATATATATATATATATATATATATGATATATATATATATATATATATATTATATATATATATATATATATATTATATATATAATATATATATATATAAATATACATATATATATATATATATATATATATATATATATATATATATATATATATATATATATATATATATATATATATATGTATATATATAGAAATTACAAGAAGGCTATGAATTTAAATTTTGAAAAAGAAGTTGCACAATGATTACACATTTAAAATATCAAGAGGAACAACTAAAAAGGACAACTTAAAAAACACAGAGCATAGAATAATTGAATAATAACGAAAAAAAGTAAAAATGCGAAAGTTAAGAAGAGCTAGACCAACGTATTCAGCGGCAATGTCACGACTGGAGAGAAAAATAAAAAAACTAAGAGAGGTACAATGTGCCAGCAGAGGTTGGCTGTGCAAGAAGGGGACGAGTCGTTTGATGATTAACGATTCTGAAGTGTCAATTCATGGCTGTTGGAAGCTCGCCCCTAAAACTGAAAAGTCCTTATTTTTAATCGATGTTTTACACAATCTAAAGCGATTTCTAATATTAAAAAAACTGTGGGTTTGCCATTTTGCTGCTGGTCCCATAGCTTACTCCACGATGAGTCTTACCTTCAGAAAACTTCATGGTGGATCCAATATAAGTTCCTAAATTACTTATGAGGGCACAGACGATCTTTGAACTGAAATAATGACCCAATGGTAATAGGATTAATGAGTATCAAGTGAACTTTAATAGCTCGAAACTTATTTTGGATATTTTGCAAGAATATTTTTCTAAAAGTATCATCAAATAAAAACGGAAACTTAGCATAAAAATTCAATTTAGGAACATTACAAATTGTAGGTTTGAGGGGGGGAGAAACAGGTGAAGTACCATAAAGAACTGTTCAGATGGGAACCAGTTTTCTTTAGAATATTTGCATGAAAAGAGGGCCTCATCTTTAAATAGAAACCAATCAGATGTTATGTTAGAGCCCTGTGGAGGATATTAAAAACATAACTAATTTTAAACTTGAAAGAACAGAAAAAAAAATTGACCGTAAGCCCGTAAACGTTTCTTTCCTAAAAATCGTGGTGTTAAAATATTATTTTGTCTTAAAACAAGGACGTCTAATGAGGAAGCTGATTTTCATTTTCTTGTTCAGGTAAACTTAACGTCGGTATGTTGTACATTTAGAAACTCAAGAAAGGAATCAGCATCATATTATGTCTGAAAAAGGGCAAAGGTATCATCAACATACTTACATAGAAATGGGGATGGCAGGCTAAGGGACAGTCATCAAAGAAGTTGTTGGCAAAAGTAGGACCGAGAAGACTTCCCATCGCCATGCCATCAACCTGCTTGTGCAACTTACTGTTGAAAATAAAGGCTGTGTCCAGCACTGCCAGGCTTAAAAGAGTCTTAAAACAACGTACGATTGAAGCCACTAAAACTGTCGGGTTCGGAAAAAATCTTATTTAAAATGCTATTGATAGATTTCCTCCATGGGTACATTAGTAAATAAGGATTTTACAGCAAGGCTGGTCATGAACAGGTCTGAATCTTGCTACAAAAACTTTTCTTTAAATTGACTAGAATTTGTTTAAGCAAAATTATTTGTGGTTAATGGCTCAAGGAAGGGAACGAGTAATTTTGCCAATTGTAATTGGGGCCATTGTATGATGCAAGAATTGACCACAAAGTAATACCTTGTTTGTGAATCTTCGGTAGCCCATAGAAGATGCCATAAGGCGAGCCTGTGACAAAGAATTCATCGTAAGTTTCATTTTCTGATATAATTTAACTTTTCAGAGTTCTCAGGAAACAGTTAATTTTATCTTCCGTTTTAAAAATGTTGGTATAATCGGAGATCCGATCATCTGAAACTTGGAGGTTCATTAAGGTTGATTTCCATTTTCGTAATATAGACTACTTTATTCAGTAAAATAACTCTCTTGCCTTTCTCTGATTTGGTGATTTCGAGATCTTTCTGTGAAAGTTCCTGTAGTATTTTAAAATTGGTCGTTTTAAATTTTTTTTTTTAATTTTAAGTGTTATCTGACAGCTCAAATAAAAGATTTTGGAGATCACCAAGGTGGACATCAAAAGGCAGTGATTTAAGTCTGTGAAAAATAGATTCTCTCCCTGTCGCGTTGTTTTGGAGTCGGCAATCAACCCTCCTCGGCCTTGGGAACTGAGTAGTGCTTTTGTCGCACGTAGACAATTTATGAGTCTGATCACATCACCGTGATTCTTATTGTACGCATTTATATGTTCTGCATATAATTCTGTATAAAACGATCAACTGTGACCAACAGCCCTCCAGTTGCTCAATAGATAGTAGATACGGTAGAGTGAGGGTGAGTCCCATGGCTTGATGATTTAGAGGGTGATTGATCAAAATACTAATTTGCAGCCCTCTAGCCTTTAGTTTTTTTCTTTCTTTTAGATCTAAGGGTGGATGGATGGACGGACGAAAGTCAAGCATACCACAATAGTTATCTTTTTACATAAAACTGACAATCATCCACATTCATCTAAATCAACACTAACTGGACAGAGAAACTTGGCTAATTTGACTTTAAAAATTTATAATAACAATAATAGTAAATTTTTCCTCACTCTGGATTGAATCCAAGACTCGAATGAAAACCAAGAGTGTTTCCGTTGATCCAGCAAGTTACTGACTCTGACTTTTATCTGAGCCGGCAGGTGAATTGCGCTGATTCCAAATAAAGTTACTCATAAACAAATAGAGATACTAAAGATTTCACAAAACTGGACAGATTCTTTTCTGGTCTCCCGCTTTCTTTCTTCCAGCTGCTTCAAAACGTAACTCGAATGGAAGAGTAGATCAGAGGTATATCGTTATCGTTGTGCATTTACTATTCTAAAGTATTCCTGGTTGAGATTTGCTCAGGAGCAAAGATTCTAAACCAAAGGGCATATGATAATGTCTCTTCTTGGGGGACAAAAGAAAACCTCAGCAGTCGGGGGGTGGGGATTTGGGCTGGGTGGGGGGAAGTGGAAGACCCTCTATGTTCACAGCTATTGCGTGGCTTACATAAATGTAAGTAAACAATACAGCTTTTATTAAATTTTTGGATATGATTACAGTCGTGTGTGACTATTTATTTATTAATATACTATGTTGACCGTACTTCTGAGTCTTAAAAACTACATAGGCTAGAGGGCTGCAAGTTGGTAGGTTTGATCATTTACTCTTCATTCATCAAACATAGAAATTGCAGCCCTTTAGCCTCAGTAGTTTTGATTTTAATTAAATTTATATTTGGCCATAATCGTGCGCTGTCAACGATATAGGACAGGCCATCACCGGGGCCATGGTAAGTTTCGTGGGCGGGCCTCATACAGCATTATACGAGACCACCCCAAAGATAGATCTATTTTCGGGCCTTGATTATACGCTCTACAGAGAACTCGATGCCACCGAAGAAACTTCTGTGGATTTTTCATTGCTTTTACTTGAATCGAAATTAGTCCCACGTGCGCCACGATGGCCGATTGGTACGTTTAAAACAAATAGATATTTTTTTTTCTTCATCAGTTACAATGTGACTATTATATTGACAAATAGTTTTATTAAACAAAGAATGTAGCTTAGTACTGATAAGTGACGTCTCGAAGATTTTCTTTTTGAGGGCAAACAAAGATCACTCGTTTTCACAGATAAAGATTAATTTCGACATCAACTGACTTTACAAGCCATGTCGAAAGAAGATTACGTTTACATGTTTGCAGAATGAAACAACTGAATGCAGTCTCCGAGTGCGTGATCAGAGTTTCAGAAAAATCACATCACATTATCACGTCTGAGGTGCTAAGTTTCGTTTTCTGGAATTTTAAGTAGCCTCGGAATCGTCACTGTAGCTTGAAAAGGCTTATAAAAAGTGGAGGAGAGAGAGAGAGAGAGAGGGAGAGAGAGAGAGAGAGAGAGAGAGATATGCATTCTTGCAAGATGAATATTCATCTCTCTCGAAGCAGTCATAAGAATGACGACTCTTCAATATAAAAGTTTTTATAGCAACCCAAATATCTGCAGTACAGCACGTCTTCTAGTGAAGTCCACACACACAAAAAAAAAAAAAAAACTAAAAAAAAAAAGAAAAAAAAAAAAAAAAAAAAAAAAAAGCTGCAGTTTGGGTTGGTCCCTTTTTTTCTGAAAAGAAAGTTATTTGTTTTCTAACTTTCAAAGACGTAGGTTGAAAGACCAGGTTTAAGACTTTGAAATTTTGACCGACGAATACGTGAGAATAATAAGCAAGATAGATCGCATGCTATCAGGCTACACACACAGACATATATATATATACTATATATATATATATAGATATATATATATATATATATATATATAGATATATATATATACCCATTCACAGGACTCATCTGTGATTACGAAGAAATATAAGGGTGAAAATAATGCAATGTGGGTCACAATAATTATGCCTAAGATTGATTTAAATTTCTTCCAGTTATCACATCAGGCCCATTCATTCGCACTATATAAAGCCAAGCGTGAGACATCGATTAACTTTGCAAACCTTCTCACTCTCTCTTTCTCTTCCATTCCTTCTCATTATAACCCCTCTCTCTCTCTCTCTCTCTCTCTCTCTCTCTCTCTCTCTCTCTCTCTCTCTCTCTCTCATCCTATCATCATAATAAAAACCTTTTACATGTCAAAAAATCATAGTTTGATTACATTCCTCTGTGAAACAATTTTCTCTGTTTACATAAGTTTCTCAGAGTTTCAAATATCTAATTTAGCAATGTGGAAATGACTGGGAGACATTCTAATCTAAACGCTCCTATGTTTTCATAAAACTGGAAATGACTGGTGCTTTCGACTGAAGACAAATAAAATCTAAATCTGCTCTTTTAGCATAAATCATGTAATCCAAACCTTGCGCTTTCGTGTATACCTGAGCTTACGTGTAAAAATGATAAAATTGACAAATCTGAGCAGCCAAACCAGGGGTCATTCGCCAGAGAAAAAGACGAAGACTGGGATTCAGTCGTTCCAAAACATTCGAGAGTAAAACTCCATGAGGCCCTGTAATGTCATTCTCGTCACGGAGTTCTTGACCCTTTTTTAATCTTTAAGATTTTGGGATGATTCAGTTTAGACTTTGGTGTTGCCGCTTTTTCTACGCTTTTTGTTACACTAAAATATCCTTACCATGATGGCCTCGAGCAGAGAATTTTTTTTCCATTTTTAATTGAAAAAGGCTGTTTAACTCATTTATACCTCAGACTTATTTTATAACTTTAATACTTGAAAGATCTCCTCTTCTCTCTCTCTCTCTCTCTCTCTCTCTCTCTCTCTCTCTCTCTCTTTAGCTACCTGCTACTCCCCTCCATTCCCTTTCCTATTCCATTCCAAAGCTTTCTTCTGTAAAATCCTATTATCCTACCGTTCTCTTCTTTGTCCCTACTTACTCGTACCTTCTCCTATTCCTTCCAATTATTCCCTCGCTTCCCCACATAAGGACATAAGGTTTGACCTGTTCATCCCTTTCAGTCGGTTTGGTAAACAATGATAATGAGTTCGGACTAATTTTTTTTTTACTCGGTCAGTACGTAAGATAAGGATTAAAACGTTAATCCGTGGAAATGTAGCACATTAACAGTTTCCTCCTAAAAAGTGAAAAATTGAAAGTGTATTTGTCATAAACGGAGTACAGGAGAGAGAGAGACGAGAGAGAGAGACGAGAGAGAGAGAGAGAGAGAAATAACGGAAATGGTTACCCAGAACCATTCACCTACGCTAAAAAGTATACAGCGTGGAACAATTCCTAAATTCCAGTGCAAAACCAGACGTTTATCAATTGATGGAAATAATAGGAATGGGCGATTTGGGCCGGCTACTGTGGCATTACTTTTGTGTTCGCAAATAAAAACAGCTGATATATTGTGTCGCTTAGGAAAGATGGAACTGGCTTAAATTATTTTTTTTTATAATGTATTATTCATAATCCAACGTTCTTGATCCTTTTAGATTCCTTTGTATATGCAAAGTTTTAACACTGAATGTTTAGAATGAAGATGGCCTCAAGCTTCGCGCCAAGTGCAACTAAAGGCAAAAGATTTTGCAGTTTTCAGATTCGGTAAGCATTGAATACGTACACTGTTTTCCAGGAACAAAGAAAAGGTCAAGTACTTCAAACTCTTTTATGATGGAACTAAGCTCCAAAGAAAGGAATTGCAGAGGTTAAGTTGCCAATGAGTCTTGCAAACATAACCACTAACTAAGAAAAACGAATAATTTATTTTGAAACTTCCATCTAAAACATGATTGGAAACACTGAAAAGAATGAATCTTTAATGACGAATGTAGAGGTACTGAAGAACAGCAGCGAGTATAGTTACTGTTAGCGATTGCTGTGATGGTGTATAATAATTATATTGAAATTGTGCCTAAAGCACCAGCTATTCGGGGCAGGACATGGTACCAAAAGTCGGTCATATTGACTTGGAAATATCGCGGAGACCTTTGTAAGATCTTCCTCACCAATTTGGTTTTGGATATAATGTTAAATTTTTGAAAACTGACTCGTACGAAAACTATATCTCTTTACTTTTTCAAATATTATACTATTGCACAGTAGTCCTTTTAAAGCAGATTTACGACAACCTCAACCAAAGGAAAGGAAAAGGCTCTTCTTTCTTCTTCTTTGGAATATTTCGTCATTTCTAAAGGCAAAAACAAAATCATTGTTATTCTTGTGCTGCTATCAACTCTGTTGCGTGATTGAGTCATTTCAAAACGTTTCGTGAATATTTATGGTCACCTTTACATTTGAGTACAACGTCATAACCCCAGTAGGGCTCCCGAAGGACAAAGGTCCAGCAAATGAAAATTCAGCTGAGGAACTTCGATCAGTGATGGCGGCACACGAGCCAACTCTGGATGATAGTATCTGTCTGGTTGGATTGTCCAGAGGTCCACTTCAGGCCTCTTTACACTTTTCGACTCCTTACCACCCTTATTGCAAGGGCCATATCTGGCTTCATCAAAAAACCAACCATCATTCTCTAGGCAACAAAAACGTCATACATCACCATTGTGTCATTTATTTTGAGTTTTCTTTTTACCATAAATGAATGTTCGAAGGGGATTTTATCTTTATTATATCGTTTGTTTTATTGCATATATATATAGATATATATATATAGATATATATATTATATATATATATATATATAAATATATATATATATATATTTATATATATATATATATATACATATTATATATATATATTATAGATTTATGTATATAATATATATAAGTGCGTTGAAATTTTATGCCTTAAATTTTGAGAGACTCCAGAGTCGTTCTTGATATCTATCAGTTTTCATATTTTTATTTATTCTAATAGACATCATTACCAATGTT
>NC_061092.1:59890761-59908994 GCF_015104395.2 Macrobrachium nipponense
TCATTACCAATGTTCTATTTACAAGGCCTCTTTGAAATTATATGAATAAATACTCAGTGATAAAGAATACCATTCATACGTATTCTTCCACTGATAGGAATTCAGGTTGCTTCTGAGCTCGATAAGAAGATTAAGTCTCTGGTAATTCCCTTTCTTTCTCAGTCAGAAAAACTTTGATCAAATAAAGAGCATGGAATTGTATTCGAAAGTTCTTGGTTCACCCACGACTAGTCACAGGTCACACACCCAGGGTTAAAAGTGGTTCAAATGGTTTGTAAGTCCGAGGTGCACTGTTAAGGAAAATAAGAGAGAGAGAGAGAGAGAGAGAGAGAGAGAGAGAGAGAGAGAGAGAGAGAGAGAGAGAATCTCCTGGAGTTCAACATTAGGGTTTCGCAAAGAGGAAATTAGTCCAGAATTATGATGTCATTTATCGAACAACATAAGAATATTTTCCTTGTGGTCTCTCATTAATGCCTATAAAAGACGAGTGGCTTTAGTAACTGCCTTTTTGTAACAGGCAAAAAGAGCATATTTATGAATATTGACAGCACTTGTATTGAGTAAGTATACCATAATATATTTAAAGCTGTTATGACTTAAATACAAGGGGAAAAATAATAAGATTTGATAACTCATTCAGAAATCATGCGAATCATAGTAAAAAAAATAGATGACAAAATATCCAACATGATCTTAAGTGAGCCAATATAAGTTGCAAAAGCATTCATATTTGCTGTCATAAATACTAATAAATAAATAAATAAATGAATAAAATAACAAAATCTGGAAATTTCATGGGATCTGTGTCATTAGTTGTGGTTGTATCATATTCATATGCACTTGAAAAAATCAAAGAAGACAAGAAGTGCATCCATGTTGGCCTATAAAAGCCCAGTAACTGAAAGGAAGGTTACAAGAAATACTTGGTCCAACCACAGATCTCTGCCTGAAGATTGGTGGTTCTCGTACAAGGATGCCTCTTCATACACTTTGAAGCAACGATTAAGATACTTGATGCATGCTTCAAGTAAGCGCTGGTAAAGAAACTGGAAGTGGAGAAGAAGTATGAAAAACCCAGTAACTGAAAGCAAAGTTATAAGAAACACGAGGTTCTGCCCACAGAACTCTGCTCGAAGACTTGAAGGTATCTCGTACGAGGACGCCTCTGTATACATTGCAACTATACTTTGAAGCAACGATCAAAATACTTGCTGCATGCGTCCAGTAAGCGCCAGCAAAGAAACATGAAAACTCTTCCACGATTCGGAATTTTAAAAGCTAAGTTGTATCATTATTTTTCAAATGGCTCCACGTTTCCAGTAAGTTTCTCTAAGTCCATCCGAGTCATCAACATCTAATAAATGACGTCAGCGTATTTGGATCCCCTCCAAGTAAGCTTTTTTTGTGTAAAAATACAAATGTATTGTATAAGAACTTCGTATTATTTAGACCAGAAAAGTGTGAAGACTCAGCGTATTTTCTTAAGTGGAGAGGATGCCGAAACAGGCGAACTTCTTAAAAGGATTTGCTTCCGTTACGTTAGTCACTGGTTGGTTAAAAAAAAATAATTTAATAAAAAAAAAAACTGTCTATCGCTACTTTTAGGATACTGTTATTACTAAAGAAAAACCTGCTAACAAAAACAATTTTAATTTCAGAATTCCGTTGTGGTGTTTTATTATACATTTCTATTGAAGATTTTGACGACCTGCTTTTTGGAGACGTTTACTTTTGCTTATCAAGAAGAAAGAATCGTTTATGAATTTATTCCATTTTTAACTGGAAATATAGAAATCTGTTAAGATGTCCAGTTATCCTTTGAATTGATCAGTTTTAAGATCCAGAATGGTGTTTGGAGAATTATTCTTTGGCTAAAAAGACTGCAAAGGAAGAATTCGTCAGTTCCAATTCCACACTCACTGATCAAATGAATGGGATCACATCACTGGGCAGTTCATTTGTGATCAGGGGAGAGGAGAGTGCAGGTAGGAATAAAAGCAGACGTCAACAAAACTCAGTTCATAGCTACTTGGAAGACTACAAGAGTTCCATTCCGTAAACCTAAGGATACACGAGGCAATATTCTGGACGAATTATCAAAATAGTAAAGGTCTCCTTTTTTTCATTAAGGAGGGGACGAAAACACCAATTTCAATATAAAGCAAACGAATGTTAATCAGGTGCAGTTTGAATACCACCAATACATGATTATTCTACACAAAATAAAATTGCTTTGGTATATCTACTTCGCTTGTGACTGTAAGGCTGTTTGTATGTGTTTGTACTTATGCCTCTGTTTGTGTGAAAGAGATAGAACGGCTGCTGATCATCGGCACCAAAAAGCTTTGATTTAATTAGCTAAGTAAAAAAAACTGTGAAGAATATACGGTTAGTAGAGAGAGAGAGATAGAGAGAAAGCGATCAGCAACGTAAACCCATCGATTATTATATATATATATATATATATATATATATATATATATATATATATATATATATATATATATATATAAAATTTTATCTGTCAATTATACGACCTTCCTTGTCCTCTCAGTTTTCTCATGTATGTCAGTTTGTTTGCTAAGTAAAATGCGTTGAGTGGAAAGATCTTGAAGCTACTCCGTTTTTATCTTTCCTTCGTGGCTTATACCTTTAATTTATGCATTTATCACGTTCCAGAATTTCGTGATTCAGTTACACACACACACACACACACACACACACACACACATATATATATAATATATATATATATATAATATATATATATATATATATATAGTATATATATATATATATGCTTAAAAAATCACTGTAGAGCACGTGGACTTATATATAGCGAATGCCACAGGAAAAATAATAGTAAAAAATCCAACCGCTTTCGTCTTTACTCCTTGACGATATCTTGAGTAAAGACGAAAGCGCTTGGATTTCTGACTATCCTTTTCCTGTGGCATTCGCTTCCTTATATATATATATATATATATATAGTATATACCTATATATATATATATATATATAATATTGGCGACATATGAACTGTTGCGATGTTTGGCCTTTTTGCAGGTGAGAAATATGTGCCCTGGGTGTTTGGTAATCCTGTGTCCGTCGTACATTTGCCTTTGGAAGTGTCAACAACGTGTGTTTGAGTGGAATCTTATGTCTTCTAGAACATTTGACCAAGTTTTTGTTTGATTTTGGGGTGTGTTAAACGGAAGTGTGCGTCAGTGCATACGTTAGTAAATCGGTAAGTGCCAAAGAATCTTAGAATGATAATTCACTCTTGTGAAAAACCAGATTGGAAAAACGACGCGCTGAACGACTGGGGATTGGAGTTCCCGTTCGTTGAAAGAGAGTGAGTAGGAACTTGGAAAATACTAACCTTTACAAGTATGTCGTTACAGACCTGATTATGTTACAATGATTATTTCTTTGCCATTATTCAACATTTATATCGTGTGTTTCTGTGTTATGCACTGGGTGAACTTTGGTTTAATGAAGATGGTTCTGTTTCTTGCAGATGTATCGAGTAAGGTAGAAACACGAAGAGTCATGGCATATAGCCCCTTGTGGAAATGGAGCTAAGGACCGAAGTAACATTGGAAGTGTTAATAGTAGACTTATAAATACTGAGATCTGACCTGGTGACTTTGTGGGAAGCGGAAGTTAATTCCCTCGCATTATTTTCTCAAAACGATTTAGTTTATTTTTAGGAGTATAACTTAATGGGATTAATTATCTATCATGCATAATTTCGTTATTTTTTTTTTTTTTGGTCTTGCATATTAATGTTATTTTTGTTAGATAATATTGGTTTCTTCTGTTTTATCTCCATATTTTATTGGTTAGGTATGGCGGTCTAAGAGAGAGAGAGAGAGAGAGAGAGAGAGAGAGAGAGAGAGAGAGAGAGAAATGTTCTCTCGAAGGTCGACGCTTACCAGGTAACAAACGCCTGTGACTTCTGCAGGTAAGTGCAACTATAAATTGTATGGATTAACTATACAACATAGTGTATATGTAGGTGTGTATGTGAGTATTTGATTCCTTATCACTTATACACATATGACCGTTCATATATTTAAGAATATGTTCACGAGTAACGATAGCTAATGCAAGAATAAACGCAATAGAGAAGAGAGAGAGAGAGAGAGAGAGAGAGATCAGCTTGTGCGTGCGTACATGCATATATAAAATCATAATTCATTTCATTTCCTCGGGAGACTGAGTAATAACATGTTTGTTATAAAGAACGTTTAAGAAGGAGAGAGAGAGAGAGAGAGAGAGAGAGAGAGGGGAGGTGGGGGGGGGGGGGGGGTTGCTTGTTACGGGCCGAGTGAATGGGCACAAACTGTTTTGATAGTTGCTGTAACATTCATAGAGAGCATCATGAAGGTGAAAATTTCAACCTCTCGTCATCCTGATTTGCCCGATATATTTATTGAACAGAATATAGTTCTCCTATTAAAACTGACGAACGCCAAAAATACTCAGAAACGAGGGTATGATCTATTTTATCAATTACTTTATATAATCTGCTAGACACTCATTCACTCCCGTTGGGATTACCGTAAAACCATAAACAAAAGACTGAATATCATAACGATTATGAACCCAAGAAATGTTATTCCTAGATAACGACCCTCGAAAACTCCTCGGGAGTCACTGTCTAGGAAAGGTCCAAAATATTTTATATTTTATTACATTAAATAATGTGACTTTTATTCCTGTGGTTTCATTACTGACCACCACTGGGTCACCCCTAATTTACCTTCGCGTTGGTTAACCTCAATTTCTTTGGACCTTGGTTTGAACAGCTTCCTTGATTTCTACTCGATGGTAATTATTTACGTACGAAAGCCGTACATATACGAACCGTATAGTGTCAGTCGGCCTTATTACAGCAGCAGATGTCCCGTTCCTCGAACCTACAAGTTGGAGACAAAGTATACTTGTTGGAAACAAATATATGGACATATCTAAGTGAGAGCCATTATCTGAATAGGATTCATCAAGAATCATTTATCAGCAATATCTATCTATCCAGTTTTCTCTTCTATCAAATTAAGTATATCTTAGTTTAAACCAGACCACTGAGCTCATTAACAGCTCGCCTAGGGCTGCCCTGAATGGATTAGATATTTTTTACGTGGCTAGGAACAAGTGTATTACATAGCAACGTTAAGAGCTCGAGATGTGGGCCTCTGTCCAAGTCAGAGGGAAGTGAGTGACCTGTGCTTTTCTGTCCAAACTTCTCTTACTTTCCACAACATAGATTCTGAATACTCTGGCGCAGGGGACTTGATCTTTGGATATTTATGTTTATTTAATTTTAGTGTGTCAGTGTATACATGGGTATAATCTGTAAATGAATAACTACATAAAACTATCAATGCTTTTGATCTTCTTGTATATAATTTATTTCTAGCTACGCATACCTAAAGTATGTCGTAAACTACGTATATTAGGGTATACATTCAACAAATATGACAAGTGGACTTAAGCAAAGGGGGTATGGAGCCATATTTGGGCAATTCATTGGTGGTCTGGAGTCATCAAAAGATTGAGAACCCCTGCTCCACTGGATAAACTAGATTTATTCAACGGACTTCAGTCATTAAAGCATTTGTTTTCATTGATCCCAGCTAACTTTAGCCATTCCACAAACTACAGAGATTGCTATTACCATTGAAGATGATGCAACATCAATCCCGCTCGTTAAAACAAACTTGTAAATATTGCCTTCGTGATTCAGCGCACGACAACCAGAAATTCCCAATTTATATTGGAGATCTCAGTGTACGAATCCATCTGAGAAATCCAAATTACTTCTTACATATGCAATTCTATTCATTATCATTGCATTTTAAAATGACAAATATAACAGTTATATAATTTTTAGTCTGTAAACATACTCTAAAATAATGTTTAGCGAAATTGCATTTTTGGTAAGAAGAAAAAGAAGAAAAAAAAATATACGGGAACTTTCTTGAGATCGAAAGCGTTTAAAAATGCTGCGCCATCTGTGCTGTCGACTGTACATATGCCTGCCGAATTCAGGTTCAGCCCTTAGAATCAATATGAGCCCAGGAATAGTATCAAAAGATTCATATACATTTTTATTTAGTAGTTAACAGTGATGGAAGCCCTAAAGTCATAATCAACTAGGAAGAGAAAAAAGAACCGTTTCATATCCTACGAACAGTGACAAATAAAGCACAGAAAGAATTATGGAGGTTGGAGGTAGGTGTTCAGGAAGTGGCCCCAGAACCGACAGTCTGCGGATTATGACGTTAAGTATAGAACTAATGCTTTGAGATATTTATTTTTAAGGTTTTGACTAACGTAGATTTTAGCTACATGTGAGTGATATGTCATATCTCTTTATGGTTCACGTTGTCGGATTTTACTAGAATATTAATCAAAATTTTGGTCTTACTCTTCCATGTTGTTTTTCATTATTATTATTTTCTTTTTTCAGGCTCCTCGTCCCAGCTGCCTCAGTACGTCGAGGCTTTGAAAGGGTTTAATAGCTTCCCAAGCTACTTACTTTCACCACTGTATTTTCTCGAAATGTAAGGAAATTAGAGAAAAAGTCTACATGATTTTCCAGTCAAATTTGTGCAAATCCGTGTAGAAAAACTGACGAATTTTGCAATACTCTAACTTCAGTGCTCTTTAACTTACCTTGTATCATTGTTAATAATATCTTCATATCATTTGCTTAAATGCCTTACGTAATACGTCTCTGTCTTCTATTTTTATTTTATTTCATGAAAAGAGAAAAAATGGTTGCGTTCGCAATTGCGAATATTTTTTCACTCATTGAATTGAATTTTTGTAGGTCTTCCTTTTCCGATGACCCAGGGACGTCAAGACCAATTTTAGCTAAATCAACGATACACTCTCCATACGTCATCATGACGCATTATGGGGAATATTTGAGTGACGACTACCACACCGGTTCATCCATCAGAAGTAGTAAATGAATAAGAGATTATGAAGAAATCTATATCTCTCCTTTGCTTTGTCTAGGATTTTATTTTATCGAAAACAGTATTCACTATTTATCATTATCGGCATCCCAATTTTGTCTTGAAATCTTTTGTCCGAGCATAGCCTGTATTAACCTCTTCAGTTAGGAAAATAAATGAAGGACATAAGTACCATTTTACTTGGTCTTTTGATGATTTATTCCCGTAAACTTGGGGGAGATGTTTCATTTCCCCCCTCACAATAATATTTCCATTTGCATTACAGCTGCAAATCTATCGGGAACAAAATCGACATCATAAATACTTTTCAGGCAGGAAATCATGCAAGTGAGCCATATTTCAGAAACAATAATAGTTTCAATTTCGTTTTCTCCGCAATTTTTTGCTAATATTTTAAACCTTATCAGTGCGTCTGAAAAGGCGTTTGTGAGCTAGATGTGGATGTTGCTTTTTTCGTACAGGCAATAGCAGTAAAGGTTGATAATGGATGTTGGGGGGTTGGGGTGGGGGAGGGAATTGGGGAAGTCGACGGATCTGGCAGAACAGCATCCGTAAACTTTGACGGAATTGCAAATGAGGACAATGGAAGCCTCAGTTTTCTTGTTATTTTTGTTCTCCCTAAGTTTTTTTCTTCTCTGCTCTCTCTTGTTGCTGCTTCATTTTTGTCTCAGTGAAGTGTTTACTTCTTTTATTAAGACCTGATATGATAAAATACTTGATCACGTAGAAACATGTACCATTAGTTATTCTAGATTTTTCTGTATCATTGGAATTCATTGCACCAAATATTATATTGTTGTTATACCTACCATTAGGAGGATTTTCTTAGGGACGGTGAAACAAATCCCAAATAATGACAAAACTTAGACGAACTGTGACAAAAGACCACAGACACAGAATGGAGTGAAATTATATGAATTTGATTTGTCCTTCAGATGCTTAGCAGTTGTCCCGTGAACAACTTCTTGTCAAAATGCGAGGATAATTCACTGAGGATATATGATACAACTAACGCAATTACTGTGATTAACTGAAAACTCATTAACAAAATCCTTTTCGCAGCAAATGTCCTTTCGATATGTGGAGATGAATGTATGCCTAGTTACAATTGTGACCGGAATTTTGTGATTATCACATTTTCAGTGAAATTCACCAATTAACTAATATGGCGGCGTCAATAGCTGACATTTGTCAGTACTAATTTCAGTTATCTTTATAAGGTTCATCGGTGACTCAGAGGTTTAAAGAGTGAGAGACAGCTACCTTGTGTTGGTTTTGAAGCCACACCCTCACAGAAAAATACGTAACATATTTTATGTGACATTTTATTACAGATTTGCAAATCACAATTAAATGAGAAACTGTTTATATGGCCATCGTGTAGGCTAGACCTAAGTATGAGATAGACGCTAGATAATAATAATAATAATAATAATAATAATAATAATAATAATAATAATAATAATAATAATTAATAATAATAATAATAATAATAATAATAATAATAATAATGAAAGAGAAAGAAAAAACACATAAAAAGAGAAATAAGAAGGATATGGGATATACCATTGGAAGTTGTATCAATAATTATAAGAAAACTGGGCACGTTCTAACATCTCTGAAAAGGAACCTGGAAAAACTAGTTGTCGAAGTTGTTCTAGGACTCATCCAGAAAAGTGTACTACTAGATACAGTGTACATATCGATGGACTCCTAAGGAGGCAGGATGCAACCCGGAACCGCACACTATAAAAACCACCTAGTCGAATTGGATGACTGATAAATAAAATAGATAAATACATAAATAAATAAATAGATAAATTAATCAATAATATAATAATAATAATAATAATAATAATAATAATAATAATAAAAATGTGTGGCACCGTGGAGGAGTGGGTTAGGTCGTCAATGGACTTAAGTCAAGTTAAGCAACATTGAGGCTGGTCAGTCGTTGGATGGGTGACCGCTCTCCTCGGCGTTGATTCCTTGGGAAAGGATCTTTACCATAATTTCCTCAGTCCACTCAGCTGTAAATGAGTACCTATCCCTGATGGGGTAGGGTCCAGCTATGGGTTAAATAGCAAAACTCAGCAATGATGGAAAGAAATGAAGGAATAAACGACAACGACGTAAATGGAACCTCTGGCAACAGAGGAGCTTCGTCCGGCAACCAGGTATTCAACCCAATTGAAGGGGAAGACGGTCAGGTACTTGGAGGTCGTCACCACAACGACAGTAATCAACAGCCTGAGATTGGAGCTACAGAAGCAAAAAAAAAAAGGAAGAAATGGACAAGAGAGAAAAATAAGGAAATATGTAGATGCTACATCAGAAGCAACCCGACGGAGAGAGGATATATAAGAAGATTTGTCAACATCTGGAATGAGAGGAATAAAACACCCCCCAAACAGAGCAGAGGCTGGCAGACCAAGTAAGGAACATAAAGAAAAAAGAATTGGCTCTCCCAACAGAAAGAGACGAACTGGAAAGGGAAATGTCACACGACAACGAATTACACGAAGACGACCTGAGAGACGATGCCACAGAAGAAGACATGGAGGATGAGGTATCAAACAACGACACACGAAGAAACACCGACGAAGTAACAGAGAGGACGGAATGGGTAGAAAAGATTAGACAATGGATGGAGCCAGATACAGAGAGAACAAAGATCCCCTCCATGAAAGCCTACAACACCAGAAATTAAGGGAGAAAACAAGTGAGGTCAATGAAATAATGGCCATAATACACACCACCAGTATCACAGAAACAAATAACTTGGCATATGCAGGAGCAAGATTAGTAGCAGAACTGATGGGGATTCGAACACAACACACACACAACCAACCCAACAGAAACCAAAACAAGAGCAACCTCCTTGGAAAAGGCGCCTGGAAAAGCAAATCATGGTAATGAGATCTGACTTGAGTAAACTGAAAGAGATGGCAGAAAAAAGGTTAAGAAGCAAGAAAACAAGGGAGGAACTCAACGAAAAATACAAAGTACAAGAGAGGGGACTAGACTTAACAAAGCACATAAGATCCAACGGTACATGAACAGGAATAAGGGATACCAACAGAACAAACTATTCAGAACCAACCAGAAAAGACTATACAGCCTGAAGCCGAACCAAGTAAGAGACTCTGGGAAAACATATGGAGCAATCCTGTATCACACAACAAACATGCAACATGGTTCCAGGAAGTCAAGGAAGAAGAAACAGGGAGAATAAAACAAAGATTCACAGAGATCACGACAGACACCAACTAAAGAAAAATGCCAAACTGTAAAGCCCCAGGTCCCGATGAAGTCCATGGATACTAGCTCAAAAACTTCAAGGCCCTACACCCACGAATAGCAGAACAACTCCAGCATTGTATCTCAAATCACCATGCACCCAAATGGATGACCACAGGAAGAACATCCTTAGTACAAAAAGACAAGAGTAAGGGAGATATAGCCAGTAACTACAGGCCTATCACCTGCCTACCAATAATGTGGAAATTACTAACTACCTAGAGGAGACAAACACCATCCCCCACCAACAGAAAGGCTGCAGAAGGGCACAAAAGGCCAGCTCCTGATAGACAAAATGGTAATGAAGAACAGTAGGAGAAGGAAAACCAACCTAAGCATGGTATGGATAGACTATAAGAAAGCCTTCGACATGATACCACACACATGGCTAATAGAATGCCTGAAAATATATGGGGCAGAGGAAAATACAATGCACAACTGGAATACAATACTTACAAGCTCTGGAATAAGACTAGCAGAGGTTAATATCAGGAGAGGGATCTTCCACTCTTTGTAGTAGCCATGATTCCCATGACAAAAGTACTACAGAAGATGGATGCCGGGTACCAACTCAAGAAAAGAGGCAACAGAATCAACCATCTGATGTTCATGGACGACATCAAGCTGTATGGTAAGAGCATCAAGGAAATAGATACCTTAATCCAGACTGTAAGGACTGTATCTGGGGACATCAGGAAGGAGTTTGGAATAGAAAAATGCGCCTTAGTCAACATACAAAAAGGCAAAGTAACGAGAACTGAAGGGATAAAGCTACCAGATGGGAGCAACATCAAACACATAGATGAGACAAGATACAAATACCTGGGAATAATGGAAGGAGGGGATATAAAACACCAAGAGATGAAGGACACGATCAGGAAAGAATATATACAGAGACTCAAGGCGATACTCAAGTCAAAACTCAACGCCGGAAATATGATAAAAGCCATAAACACATGGGCAGTGCCAGTAATCAGATACAGCGCAGGAATAGTGGAATGGACGAAGGCAGAACTCCTCAGCATAGATCTTAAAACCAGGAAACATATGACAATACACAAAGCACTACACCCAAGAGCAAATATGGACAGACTATACATAACACGAAAGGAAGGAGGGGGAGGACTACTAAGTATAGAGGACTGCGTTAACATCGAGAACAGAGCACTGGGGCAATATCTGAAAGCCAGTGAAGACGAGTGGCTAAAGAGTACATGGGAAGAAGGACTAATAAAAGTAAACGAAGACCCAGAAATATACAGAGACAGGAGAATGACAGTGCAATAAAAATGAAACCATAAACCACATACCAAGCGAATGCCCGGCACTTGCACAGAACCAGTACAAAAAGAGGCATAATTCAGTGGCAAAAGCCCTCCACTGGAGCCTGTGCAAGAAACATCCTCTGGGACTATGGTATCAGAACGGATAGGGTGTTACGTGCAAACAGACCAGACGTGACGTTGATTGACAAAGTCAAGAAGAAAGTATCACTCATTGAAGTCGCAATACCATGGGACACCAGAGTTGAAGAGAAAGAGAGGGAAAAAATGGATAAGTATCAAGATCTGAAAATAGAAATAAGAAGGATATGGGATATGCCAGTGGAAATCGTACCCATAATCATAGGAGCACTAGGCACGATCCCAAGATCCCTGAAAAGGAATCTAGAAAAACTAGACGCTGAAGTAGCTCCAGGACTCATGCAGAAGAGTGTGATCCTAGAAACGGCACACATAGTAAGAAAAGTGATGGACTCCCCATTAAGACATGCTTGTGATAACACGATCCCGGTGCCAACAGATGATGCATCCCATTCTAATTTTACAGGAGTCTTTACATTACAATGAGCCAACACCGTGCATGAACTAAAAGTGCCTCAAGATATTTTACTAGAATATTAACACTCTACTGTCCACAATCAAGTCTCATTAGCTCTAAGAAGCTGATATAAGGAACCTACTGTAGTCGAAAGGTTCTTTATCCTTGTTAGGATAAATTCTCTTTAGGATTTATTAATCCTAAACGGGACTCAACTTCTGTTGCATTTCTAGTTTGATTCAGATTTACAGTTGCAGCCTTATTAGAACATGTTTTTTCATCGATAAATGATCACAGCATGTCCTAAATAAATTACTCTTTCCTTCAAAGAGAAAGGGTTATCTTTTTTCGGGCTTAAGCCCCTTTCCAAATAGACTACTACACCTGGAATAACACTCATAGCAAAAGCTGATGTCAAATCCATATGATAGACATTTAAAACTGAATAGACATTTGGTACTTTCATCAACTTCCAATTGCTTGTAGCCTCTTGAAATATCCAATATTTTATAAATAATTCTTCCATTTAGCAAATACCTTGTAATCATTACTTAGCTTTGGTACAAAAACAGAGGGAGAGGCCCACTCAGTGCAGTTAACTGGATACGATACCATCTATTCTACCATACTATTTAGTGGGCGAATGGTCTCATTACATATATATGTATACGGCTCTTCCATCCCTCCATTGTATTCTTTCCTGCAATTAACTCACCCGCTTTTGCAATCTAAGGTGTTGGAATTTTATTTTTAAGTAGCAGAAAAGCAGCAAAGTTCATCGGTGAGCCTAGTTTGGTTTAGTCTTTACTCAGATACGCTTACAAATGGTTCATCGTTACTGGACCTCATCATATAAATTTCTCCGAGTCGAGTTTAACATTATATTCCTTACCGTTTTCCACAGTCGAAGTTTGACAATATAAAAAGATAAATAGTAAAGAGTAATTTTTTCGTAAAATTAAAATTACCGTTAAGAATCAACATGAAATGGAAATCAAGAAGCAAAGAATTCATAACTTGAGGTGACTATGACCTTTGAAAAGGCGGAATGGCTTTCGAAGATATAAACATGATCTGTCATGATCCATTTGTTATTCTAACTTATCTTTATCACGAAGGCCTCACGGAGACATTTAAGAAATATATATATATATATACAATATATATATATATATATATATCTATATATATATATATATATATCTATATATATATATGTATATATATATATATGATATATATATACTAATATATATCTATAAAAAAATATATTATATATTAATATATTTAATATATATATATGTATATATAGACGGTAATATTTAATATTTATATTATATATATTATATATATATATATATATTATATATAATATATATATATATATATATATAATGCCATTTAATTCATTTATACCTCAGGCATAATTTATAACTTTAATAATAGATCTCTCTCTCTCTCTCTCTCTCTTTCTCCACGTTAGGAACGCTTTTAATGCAAAGGACTTTGTGAAACTGCATTTTATGCTAAGCCCTTGTATCCTTAAACGTGAGAGAGAGAGAGAGAGAGAGAGAGAGAGATGAGTGAGTTTGGTATTTGCCCGGTAATCTTCCGCTGCTCTAAAAAACCTTGGTGGAATTGATTGCTAAGCTTATGTACTCATAGGATTGCCTTGAAAAATAGCTGAATGTTCGTAAATATTAAGGAGGTCAAATAGACGAGGTCGAAGAGATTTGCTCGTACTATTATCTGTTTTCTTTTATTGTAGGAGTTATTCGTAAATGATTATGAATTACGTACTCTATGATGTATTAGTAATATTGTAAGGGAGTCGTTCTCAGGGGTATTTTTGTTTTATATTTTTTCCATGCCGAGATCTATTCAGGCTTATAAAGATGGTGAGAATTTTTTATCCTTCTCTTCCTAACCTCAAATGAATTCTCAATGCCCATTGTCAGAATTGTATATAGAGCCTCTTAATCTTATGCCGGCATTAGCACAAGCTTATCTGATTAACTTGTTGTCCTAAAGTGTCCAAAAGTAATATATTTCAAGAGTATAAACTAAAATCTAAACGAAAGCACAAAAAAAGTTATGATTCACCTATGAATTTGCAATGAGAATGAAAATGATAAGGACTAGTTAAGGATAAAATTTGAATGTATCCTAGGGAGGGGGAACTGTTTGCAAATATTTCATATTTTTGGGGATGATTACCTTGCTAAAAGGTAGGTATAAATAGGATATTTGTCATAATGATAATGAATTATTCTACTTGGAAATTACAAGACCTTATTTTAGATTGGCAGATGCTCAAAATGATGAACTGAGCATGTTGTCCTTGGCGATAAATTCCTCGTAAATACTACTATTTCTTTTTAATAGATAGTCGTTCATATCAATAAAAATCATATAATGACCATAATTAAAAACGTAAAACGCCGTATAAGTGATGCTGCTAGACCAAAATACATACATACATCTGATTTTTGGGCGTTGGTGCCACCCTCCCCCACCCCTCTGTAGACCTTTCACGAATAATTAATGACGTCAATCGTTGACACCTGACTCGCGCTGACTGGCCCATTCATTCATCATGACACAGGAAAGAGTCAACAACGCTTCTGGGAATTGTTGTCTCTCTGAGCTGAAGGTTTCTGAACTTTTGTGACATTTATTCACTAATCGAATGACAAAGTAATTCACAAAATCTTTGTATAAACTAATTAGCCTACATTTTATACAGTAGTGAGGAAAAAAAATGAAGTGAGCATTCACTGAGAGAAAAAGTTAAATAACAAAGAGGTTGCAGTACAAGAATAATTAGAAGCTGCAATAAATCAGAAGATTGAAGCGCTTTTTATTTGACAAAGTTTGTTAAGTAAAAAAAACAGTGAATTTAAATAAAAAAAAAAAGAAACCGAATAACAACTCCAAGCTAATTAGAACAGAGTGGTAAATAAGCAAGCTATTAGTCTGGTGGATAAGGTTCCAGAGAAAATGTTGCATTTTTGTGATTCAACTGTTCCTCTAAGTGTACGCTCACGTGAGATTTGCGTGAGCTGGTAATCTTGTTAAAGAAACCGTCGATGACTTTTTGACTGGTTCTGATGAAAAGTTTTTAACATTTACTTTCCAGTTTCTCAATGTTATGCAATCTTTTAATGTTTACCTGAAGAACTCATCATGAAAAAGCTAATACTAAATATTTTCCGTGGAAAATATAGTCATAATTTATAAAGGAACACATAAATGTGGTCTATAGTGAGAACATCTCGCTAATATTCTTAACACAATATTATGTTCTTCCACTGTTGTTCTTGGTTATTTAGAGGATCAGCCTTGGCTTATCTGTAAATTAGAAGATTTAATGGAAACTTTCGAAAATTAAAAGTTAGTGATTTTGACTGGTCTCTTTCGTTTTAGTTTTTCCATTCAGTCTCCTCATGAATAATAGGTGTGTGTGTGTTTTTTTTTTTACTAAACGATAAGCTATCCTTGTCTCATTGCAATATAAAAAAATATATATAGATATATACCTAATTTTCTATTTAATATCATATAAGATCGTTGCGATGTACAGACACAACATTTGAAAACTGGATATAATATCCAGCACGATAGTAACAGTTTTTACTTCACGTTGAGTTGAAAATGTGGTGACCTGGAAAATGATCCCGATATGATATTAATCAGGTTGAAAAAGGAAGCCACTTAATCACTGTGTAACGTGTTTACTTCTAAGTATTTACATTTAATTTTACTCCACACTCGAGTACTTTCAGGCCCAATCTGTGGCTCATTTTCTAGGTTGTCAGCCTGAGTCAAGGCCCAGCAGTCTTCTGGCAATAACTGAAAGAAGTTTTTGTTTGATTAATCAGGTTATTAAAGAGACATCAGTCGGTCCGGGATTAATGTTTGTTGCTAATATCTCTAAGCTTCGACAAATGACAATTTCAGTCGATTTGGGCAATTTATATCAATTTGAGCAAAGAGACCTTGATTCCATATCTGATGTGACAGTCTCTCAGCATAGATCAGGGATCGGTTTTTTTGGTGCCACAGGATTGTGACATGTTAGTTTGGTCGTTAAGAAAAAAATAAAAGAAATTTGTTCTTCATTGCGCCTTTTGTTGTTAACACCTTCACCCCTTGCTCCTGTCTTTTGACATCTACTTGCTACTCTATACCTTTTTCCTTTGCTCTTTTCCTCTATCCCTGTCTCATTTCTCTCATTTCCCTAACTTTGTTATACTTTATCTCTATTCTTCTTAATACATTTCTCTGTTCCACAATGTCTGTGCCCCCTATCTTTTACTTCTTCCACTGTATATTCATTTCCTGTACATATATATTGATATATTGTATCTGTTTCTTTCATCCCATCATACCTCAAACACCACTTCTCTTCCTCTTGCCTATATCGCTCACTCATTTTCCGTGTCTCTTGTGGTTTCTTCTGTTGTTTTCTCCTCTTAAAATCTTTGACTTTTAGATGTCAGAAATCGAAGCATCTAGATTCCTTCTCAACGGTCTAGGGATCAGGCTCGTCATACTTTTGAGCAACTTGACGTTTCCAAAGAGTTAGCAAAAGTTTCGTTTTCCCCAGCTGATGATCAGCAGTAACCAATAACAACTATCCTGATTTCTCTTCTGGTGAGAGGTAGCCTGAGTCTCTAGGAAGTATGCTCTCTCTCTCTCTCTCTCTCTCTCTCTCTCTCTCTCTCTCTCTCTCTCTCTCTCTCTCTCTCTCTCTCTCTCTCCGCTCAGTGAATTAAATCATGCATCTCCCTGTCGATTCCAATCTTTTCCTTACCTCGCTACTTTGCTAACACTAATCCCTAATCCCTACCAATCATAATAATGAGCGTGATTTCAGCTGTTTTCTGAACTGATGGTGAACTCAGATGTTTTGAACAAACCTTTTTTTGTTACGAGCAAAAAAGCTTTATCTCTCCGTAATGGGAGAATTTTGAAAACAATTGCAAGCTTCCGATAACCGAGTTTGCTTGGGAAAAAATACAAGAAAATAAGCAAACAAATGAATAAATAAAAAAATATATAAACAGATAGATAAGTAATTGAAAAGGACATCGATTAGATGCATCATTCAAGAGTAACTGAAAAAAATTATTCTCGAATAATAGCAGTTGTATCTGAGGTTCAATCCTTCCTTTGTTATTATTGTAATCATCCTCTGTAAACTTCTGCAGCGGAGAGCTATCGATGCAGATAACGATCTTAAATTGCTTCATAATTATTGCAGTCATTGAAATAACTTAAGATCCGTGTCTTCTGTTTTCAGGAATGTTACATCTTCTGTTCATAATTTTCTTTTGGATTTTGTTTCTCTTTGTTGCTGGTTTGGTTTTTCATTCTCTTTAACATTAGTCTTTGTGTTTTCCGAAAATTTGTTTTAGAATTTTGATATTCACCCTTTTGTTTCATAATGGTCATGATAATAAGCAGAGAGGTAGGCCTAAGTGTAATTGAGTACCTACAAACTATAATACAACAAAAATCCCTAATTTCTGTAATAATAATAATAATAATAATAATAATAATAATAATAATAATAATAATAATAATAATATAATAATAATAATATAATAATAGGTATCAAGATAATAATAAGTATCAAGACAAGATCTGAAAATAGAAATAAGAAGGATATGGATATGCCAGTGGGAAATCGTACCCATAATCATAGGAGCACTAGGCACGATCCCAAGATCCCTGAAAAGGAATCTAGAAAAACTAGACGCTAAAGTAGCTCCAGGACTCATGCAGAAGGAAGTGTGATCCTAGAAAAACGGCACACATAGTAAGAAAAGTGATGGACTCCTAAGGGAGGCAGGATGCAACCCGGAACCCCACACTATAAATACCACCCAGTCGAATTGGAGGACTGTGATAGGAAAAAAAAAAAAAAAAAAAAAAAAATAATAATAATAATAAGAGTACTTAAGAAGCAGACCGTCTCTCAAGCATCCTTTATTAAAAAGTAATGGCTGCTTCAGCAGCGTTACACTTGTAGAGATTCTTCTCTATTTTCCGATAGCGGCTTTTTCCGTGCTACTTAAACAGGCTAGTAGAGCGCTTATAGAGGTTATGATCAAA
>NC_061092.1:59909494-59932277 GCF_015104395.2 Macrobrachium nipponense
ATAAATCGCAGTCATTCAAACTTAACCCTCTTACGCCGATTGGACGTATTAAACGTCGAGTCAAAATGTCTCCCGTATGCCGATTGGGACGTATCATACGTCGGACTTCCAAAAAAGTTTTTTCAAAAATTTCGCGGAAAAATACTTATTAAGGGCCTACCAGCCGAAAACTTTTGTATCATGGCGCCTTGAAGGATGCTGGGAGTTCACGGGAGGGTCAAGGCGTTGTTTTGTTTACAATCGCTACGCAGGCGCGCAAGCGCGAATTTCTTTCTTATCGCACTAAAAAGTATCAGTGACACATCTCGGAAATTATTTCGTCACTTTGACATAATTATTGCACCATTTTAAATTATCCTTTACATGAAGTATTATATATGAAAATGTGCGCAATTTCATGCACAATACAACTAAAAAAAAAATACTCATGATTGTAGCTTTTATCAATTTTGAAATATTTTCATATAAATAACGATAAGTGCAAAAATTTCAACCTTCGGTCAACTTTGACTCTACAGAAAAGGTCGAGAAACGCAATTGTAAGCTAAAATTCTTATTATAGTAATATTCAATCATTTGCCTTAATTTGCAACAAATTGGACGTCTCTAGCACAATATTTCGATTTATGGTGAATTTGATGAAAAACTTTTTCCTTACGTTCCGTGCGATAACTCTTCCGATAAATTTTTCGTGCGATTGTCCTAATGTTTGCACCCTTTTAAATTGGCCGTTACATAAATTTTATATATGGAAATGTGCGCAATTCCATGCACCAATACAACAAAAAACAACCCATGGTTGTAGCTTTTATCACTTTGAAATATTTTCATATAAATAACGTTAAGTGCAAGAATTTCAACTTCGGTCAACTTTGACTCTGCCGAAATGGTCGAAAAACGCAATTGTAAGCTAAAACTCTTATATTCTAGTAATATTCAATCATTTACCTTCATTTTGCAACGAATTGGAAGTCTCTAGCACAATATTTTCGATTTATAGTGAATTTATGAAAAAAAAATTACGTTCGCGCGGTAACTCTTCCGAAAAAATCAGAATTTTTTTGTGCGATTGTTGAAAATGTTTGCACCATTTAAAATTAGCTGTTACATAAAGTTTTATATATGAAAATGTGCGCAATTTCATGTAGAATACAACTAAAAATGATTGAAGGTTGTAGCTTTTCTCTTTTTCGAAATATTTGCATATAAATCACGATAAATAGAAAAAAAAAAACACGTTCGGTCAAATTTGACTCTACCGAAATAGTTGAAAAACGCAATTGTAAGCTAAAACTCTTACGGCCTAGTAATATTCCGTCATTTTTCTCATTTTGAAACAAATTTGAAGTCTCTAAAACTAAAAAAATAAAAACAATATTGTGATTTATGGTGAATTTTTGAAAAATATATTTACCTTTTTACCTCACGCGCGCCGATTCGCGGCCGCAAGTCTCCCGAAATACGTACATGGCATTATCCTAATATTTGCTCCTTTTCATATTAGCCTTTTTATAGAGTTTCATATATCAAAATGTGCGCAAATTCATGAAGAATACAATAAAAAATAATTGAAGGTTGTAGCTTTTTTCCATCTTCGAAATATGTGGCATATGAAAAAATATATATATTAAAATTTCGACATTCGGTCAAATTTAACTCGTCCGAAATGGTCGAAATCTGCAATTCGAATCTAAACTCTTACAGTATCGTAATATTCAATCATTTGTCCTTTAATTTTGAAACAAATTGGAAGTCTCTAGAACAATATTGTGATTTACGGTGAATTTTTGAAAAAAATATTTTTTTGCGTCCGCGCGTTACGAATTCGTACATCATTTTGTGATAATATTTTTCCGGTGTTGCTTTTATTGTTGTTTTACAATTATTATATATCAAAATGATTGCAATTTAGTGTACAAATACAACGCAAAAAAAGTAACTGGTTAGCTTTGACCGTTTTCTGCACAGCGTGATTGAATACAATTATGTATGAATTTTTTTTTTCGCTACCATATATCGCATTATTTACATATGATAATGATATTATTTTTTCATTTCTTGATGGTTTGCATTCTAAAACTTCAGGCAATGAAAAAAAAAAAAGGAGCCAAAAATGAACTCTTAATCTTCAAAGTTCGCGCGCTGTAATTTTTTTGGAAAAAATTATTTTTCCACACTTCCCGCGCTCACTTCAAACCAGGCCCGGCATACGGGGGAGACGTTTTGATTTTAGGGCTCCGGCGTAAGAGGGTTAATGTGAATTTGACAATACCATTAAACCTGATACATAAAAGTGGGACAACTATAAAACAGGAAAAAACTTACATCAGCCAAACACATCACGTGAAACAACAAAGTAAATCACACGCAAAACAAACGAAAGAAGCAACAGGAGACAAATGAACTTCAGCGAATAGATCAGTCAGAGGTGATTTCGAAGGCAATCTCTTGCTATCTCTCTCCGGTCTCTTGATGTCCCGTCAATCCACTGGAACCCAAATCGAAATAAAAGCTATCACAAATGGAGCTGCATCTCTAGGATGATGATATCCATCCCCAGAGAATACGGCCTGCTGGCCATTGTTGATAAAAATGCAAAAACTGGGAATTGGCATTCGAAAGAAATTGAAATAAATGGCAATATAGTCTTCTCAGCCACAACCAATGGCATGCATAATATACACACACCACGTACCTAGAGTTTCAACAATATAAACTATCCCAAAGTCAACAGTGTTAGACAGGAAATCACTGCTTGATTACTTTGCCTTTGAATCCCATACATGTTCAAAACAAACTATTACTCAGAAAAGGGGAAAGGGCAAAGGCAAGGCAAACGCAAGTTTTGACATAATTGTAGTGTGTGTTCTGCTATCTTCTTGCAGATCGATCACGCCCAGATCCGAGATAGAAGATGATTTATGGGAAAAAAACATGTTTTTTGAAACACCTCTCGGGTCATGCTTGACCCAGCAAACCTATCCAGGGTTAAAAATGAGGTACAACTATCATGAAGTGTATTAAGAAAAAAAAAAGGGTATTATTTCCTTGGATAGAAAGGGTGGGAAGTGGCAATCTGCCTTGGCATTCAGCAATGACCTTAATCGTGTTACTGGTGGTAAATATATCTATTACTTTCATGGTGATATAGCCCTTCAATACTCAAGATAATAAAAAATGCCTTTTTGAAAGCCAATGACATAACAAGACCACTCATTACTGCATATCAAAAGGCAATAGAAAATCAAGTACCTGACAGTTTGCAGAAGTTCCTCTGTGTTCTGATTTATGGTAGTTACTTGTTTCCTAAACATGAAGAGTTTCTTTTATCTTTTGGGTTGGAATGAATGAATGAATGATTGGAAGTTTTCTGGGTATCCTGACATCGAAGGTCATTGACGCGATATCGTTTATTATAAATAAAGAATAAAAGTATATTCAATTAAAACCATAAAAGCAAATATATCATTGTAAAAGTTAAATAGCTTTCAGAAGACCTGCTTCTGAAATAAATCTAAAAATGCCACTTGCATTGTATGACACATTATGTCCAAGAATCTTGGTAAGGATGAACCTGCCATCCTCACCTCGAGCCTCAAACAGATATCTATTTCTTTCCGTGCTATAAGTGGGGCATTCAGTCAACAAATGCTTCACGGTCAAGGGTATCAAACAGTCGTCACAATATGGTTGGTGTTGGCCAGCTAGCAAAAACTCATGTGTTATCCGAGTGTGACAATTCGGAGACGACAAAGAGTAGCCTCCCACTTTCGGGGCATCACGTTATATTTCCAAGGGATATAACATTTGTTATTTCTCTCATCTTATTATCAGCTAAGCTTTCCCAATACTTTTGCCAATTATTATAAATAAAATTCTTAATTGTAGGTAAAAAATCATTACATGGAATGGGATACCTTCTTGGTAGCAACTCAGCTGCAGCATTCTTTGCCAGTGAATCTTGCCTCCTCATTTCCACACACGCCTACGTGTGCCGGAACCCAACAAAATCGAACTGTTATGCCTTTCAGACCAATAATAAAAAGCCACTCTAAAATCTTTAAAACCAAAGGGTTACTAGAATTAAAAACTTCTAAAGCTTGAAGGACACTTCTTGCATCACTAAAAATGGTAAAATTACCCTCATCTTTTAATGCTATTTTCTCAAATAGTGGTTAATATGCCATATAGTTCTGCAGTAAATATGGAAGATACTAGAGGAAGTGCACCTCTACAATTAAAAGAACCACTATATACTCCAAATCCAACGCCAGCATCAGATTTGGAGCCATCTGTATATATAAAAGTCGATTCCCTATGTTCTTCGACATGTTCATGAAAGAGAGACCTGGCTTCTAATTCAGTCATGTTCTTTTGATACCAATAAAATACTTTACAAAAGATATATCTGGTAATTTCCATGGAGGGGTTGGTGATATCCTAAATGGAAAGAACTCTATTCTTGCTATATCAAGACCATTTATTAACGTGTTTTACCGAAAACCATAAGGTTGAGGAGATTTTGGGTGTAACTCAAAATATCTACAATGCCTTACAAAGTTTGCAGTCTGACAGGCTAAAGAATTGAGAAGTCTTTGCAACCTAAACCAATACCGAATAATAGAAGACTTTCGGTAAAGGTCCAAAGTTAATTCTCCAGCGTCAACAAGGAGACTTGGAATAGGCGAAGTTCTAAAAACTCCTGTAGACAATCTAATACCAGCATGGTGTATAGAATCTAATACCTTTAATCGGCTTGAGGTGGCTGAGGAGTATATTTCAACACCCATAACTAATTTTTGAAAAAATTAAGGCCTTGTATAATTTTAAATAGTTTTTGCGGTCTGCCCCCCATGATGTATGAGACAATACTTTTAAAAGATTCAGAGCCTCAAGACACTTAACTTTAACGCCTTTAAGTGAGGAACCCATGTCAACCTGCAATCAAATATCAAACCGAAAAAACCTAGCTTCATTTACACATGGGATCCGTTGGCCTTTGATGTATATATCCGGGTCAGGATGTACTCCCCGAATACGACAGAAATGGACAACAACAGTTTTGTTTGTCGAAAAACTTAAACCCATCATATCAGCCCACTGAATAATTTTGTCAATTGAGAGTTGTAGTTTTAGTATCTCAACCATCGACATTCTAGATCCCCACAAATGATATGGAGAGATCATCTACAAATAATGTTGAGAGAATATCTTGGGGAATGACAGAGGATATCCCATTAATGGCTAGTGCCAAATAGTGTTACACTTAGCACACTACCGTGGGGAAACTCCTTCTTCCTGACATCTCCTCTCTGATAGGTTTTCCCCACTCTGACTTGAAAAAATCTATGTGAAACAAATGATTGAATGACAATGGTGAACTCTTCTCGTAACCCCAATTCATGAATGGTTTTAAGTATACCATATCTCCATGCAGTATCAGATTGCCTTCTCAAGATCAAAAAAGACAGTTACATGGTGCTGTTTGGAAGCAAAGGCTTCACAAATAGAGGATTCCAGTCGCATCAACACATCAGTCGTTGAATGCATTTTTCTAAATCCACACTGGATAGGTGATAAAATACCCTTCGTTTTCCAGGTACCATACCAGTCTTACATTGACCATCTTTTCCATGATCTTACATAAACAAGATGTCAATGCAATGGTCGATAGTTTGCAGCTAAAAACTTATCCTTACCAGGTTTTTATTTTAAAAAAGGCTAAAATAATGGCTAGTTCCCAAACACTTGGATAACTATGATCATGCATATTCTGTTAATAATGCTTAAAATAAACAACTTGGTATTAACAGGTACATGTTTAATCATTGCATATGGAATTCCATCGGGTCCAGGGGCTGTATCATGACACGTAGCAAGTGCGGAGTCAAATTCTCTTTCAGTAAAATGAGAGTTGTATGACTCTTCCCTTCCTGTTGCAAAATTTAAAATTTTCTTTTCTCATTGCTCTAAACTGGTGACCAGGAGCTACTTCACACTTGCGCGATGCATTTGAGAAATGATCCGCCAGGGCATTGCTAACCTCAGTTGCTCCAGTCACATACTGATCATTCACCTTCAACACTGGTGGTGGGTTGGGGGTGAATTTGCCTGCTATCTTTTTACTTTCCTCCACACAGAAGATGGTGGTGTTCTACTGTTAATGGAGGAAACAAAAGACACCCAAGACTGGCGCCTAGCTTCTTTCATGGCACGACGGAACTGTGCTCTACATTTCTTGTATAATTAAATTCTCCTCAGTACGGTGTCTGCGCAAACAGTTTAAAGACCTTCTTGTGGCTCTGTGCAGGCGTTAGTTAACCCTTAAACGCCGAATGGATGTATTAAACGTCGAGTCAAAATCTCCACGATTCGATGGACGTACCATACGTCGGCTCAAAAAATTTTTGTAAAAATTCGCGGAAAAATACTTATAGGCCTACCAGCTGAAAACTTTTGAATCACGCGCCTTGGGGGATGCAGGGAGTTCACGGATCAAGGCGTTGTTTTGTTTACAATCGTTACGCAGGCGCGAAGCGCGAATTTCTTTCTTATCGCTCTAAAAATTATCAGTGACACATCTCAAAAAATATTTTGTCACTTTGACATAATTTTTGCACCCTTTTAAATTATCCGTACATGAAGTATTATATATGAAAATGTGCGCAATTTTCATTTAAAATACAACAAAAATATACTCATGATTGTAACCTTTTATCAGTTTTGTAAATATTTTCATATAAATAACGATAAGTGCCAAAATTTACACCTTTGGTCAACTTTGAATCTACTGAAATGGTCGAAAAACGCAATTGTAAGCTAAAACGCTTATATTGTAGTAATATTCAACTATTTACCTTAATTTTGCAACAAATTGGAAGTCTCTAGCACAATATTTCGATTTATGGTGAATTTATGAAAAAAACTTTTTCCTTACGTCCATGCGGTAACTCTTCCGAAAAAAAATCATACATGCATTGTGTAATATTTGCACCATTTTAAAATTAGTCGTTACATAAAGTTTTATATATGGAAATGTGCGCAATTTCATGCACAATACAACTAAAAACAACCCATGGTTGTAGCTTTCATCAGTTTTGAAAATATTTTCATATAAAAAATGATGTGACAAATTTTCAACCTTCGGTCAATTTTGACTCTACCGAAATGGTCGAAAAACGCAATTGTAAGCTAAAACTCTTATATTCTAGGAATATTCAATCATTTATCTTAATTTTGTAACAAATTGGAAGTCTCTAGCACAATATTTCGATTTATGGTGAATTTATGAAAAAAAATAACATTTTCCTTACTTCCGCGCAGTAACTCTTCCGAAAAAATCATACGTGCGATTGTGGTAATGTTTACACCATTTTAAATTAGCCGTTACATAAAGTTTATATATGAAAATGTGCGCAATTTCATGTAGAATACAACGAAAAAATAATTGAAGGTTTGTAGCTTTTCTCATTTTCGAAATATTTGCATATAAATCCCGATAAATAGAAAAAAAAACACGTTCGGTCAACTTTGACTCTACCGTAATGGTCGAAAAAAAAAACGCAATTGTAAGCTAAAACTCTTACAGTCTAATAATATTCAGTCATTTGTATTCATTTTGAAACAAATTGGAAGTCTCTAGAACAATATTTAGATTTACGGTGAATTTTGAAAAAAATTATTTTTTTATTTTTTTCGTCCGCGCATTACAAATTCGTACATCATTTTGTGATAATATTTTTCCGGTTTTGCTTTTGTTGTTTTACAATGTATTATATATCAAAAAGATTGCAATTTAGTGTACAATACAACGAAAAAAAAGAAATTCGTTAACTTTTACCGTTTTTTGCACAGCGTGATTTTAATACAATTATGTATTAATTTTTTTTTCGCTACCATATATCGCATTATTTACATATGATAATGATTTTATTTTTCATTTCTGATGATTGCATACTAAACTTCAGGCAATGAAAAAAAAGGAGACCAAAAATGAACTCTTAATCTTCAAAAACTAAGCGCGCTGTGATTTTTTGAAAAAAATTATTTTTTCCGCTTCCGCGCTCACTCAAAACCGGCTCCGGCATTCGGGGGAGTTTTTGATTTTTACCAGCTCGGCGTTTAAGGGTTAATTCTGAAGACCACCAGGGGACTGGTCGTCGTTTGAATAACCCCCCTGTTGTTTTTGGGAATTGAATTGACTCCCGGTGTATGAAGGGTTCCATTCAGCATGTCTATGGCATCATCAATATTTTCAAACTGTTCTGCATTCCCTTCAATTTCGCTTAGCTCACGAAAGTCTGCCTTGTCAAGATTCCATCGTGGCGATCTCTGTAAAGGTGGACCATTGTTAGTGTTGATAAAGATTGGTGCATGATCACTAGTATGCCAATCATCTAATGTCCTCCAATCAAAATCGAGAAGGCAATTAGAGTTTGCGATTGATAGGTCAATGCATGACAAGGTACCTGTCTGGACATGAAAGTGTGTGGGCTCTCCTGTATTAAGGAGTCCGACATCCTTATTTTCCACAATTGATGATATAATATTTCCCCTTGTGTTTGCACAAAACATCGCCCCATAAAGGATGTTCTACCATTCAAATCTCCCAATAAGAGAAAAGGTTGCGGGGGAGTTTGTTGAATCACCTTACTAAACTAATTATCATACAAAATATTATCATTTGGAGGTAGGTACAGAGAGAATATTGTATATTTTCTCCCTATATCAATCTGTACAACACTGCCTGCAGAGGTATGAATAGACAAAGATATTGGGAAACATCTCAACGAACGTAAATGAGACTTCCGCCATGGATCCCTGCTTGTTGATTATATGGTGTTCTATAGCTAATATACTCTCGAGGACAAGGAGTATTAGCATCAAGCTTGCTCTCCTGTAGAGACATACAATTATGGGGGAATGCCTCATGAATAGTAGCTTAAGTTCTTCTCATATTTGGCCCTTAAACCCTGACAATTCCATTGCAAAATCAGGAGGAGAAAACTATGGATCACTTCTGGAAGACATCTTGGATGAGGTCTTCCATTGGCAACTTTTAATCTAACATTATTTCCTGTAGGTTTGGTTTTCTTTAGAGAGTGGTCTTGATATATTGGGTTTTACGTTTGTCCTTTTTCTTTGTGTCCTTTTGATCTATTTAATGAGGCGGAATGGTGGACCTCAACTTGAATTTCTGATTTATTCAAGTTATCTTCCAGTTGATCAGAAACATCAACAGATAAAACATCAAATTTATTTGACGCCATAGCTTTAATGTTTCCTGATGGAAAGGCGGGGTGAGAGAGATGCGGAGGTCTCGACTATTTTTCGATTAATAGGTGGTGGGGGGCTCTTAGGTTTTTGCAAACCTTCCCCACAACAGGTGCACCAGGCAAGTTGGTTTTAAGTGGAACCTCCATCAAATCAGGCAAGGACATGGCCTGAGAGAGGTTTGTACTACTAATAGTAATGGGGGACGAAGGTTGTACGGGGATGGGCAATGCCCCCACCCCCCTGTTAATACACTGTGGCAAAGCCTCAGAAGGCAATATGCTTACCTCATCATGCAGCATTTTATCATTAGATGGTATATTTCTTTTTATAGAACTATTGGCAGTGCTATATGGGTTGATTTTATTGTTGGCCTTGCATAACTACTGATTTATCTAATAGTCTTTGGCATATCCCACACTTAGTGTTCTAAGTTGGACATTCTCCATGGTAAGATTTGGAGCAAATACCACACATTTTTTCGTTTTTGCAAACTTTTGACGGGTGTCCAAATTTAAAACAATTAAAACATTGCAGTGGCTTCTGCTTGAATGGTCGAACTTAATCATTTTCATTTTCAATAATAATGCGGGAAGGTACATCAGCATCCTGGAAAGTAAGGATAATCATGATGTACCTGGGACTTTGTGTACTTTCCATACATTTAGTGGACACATGGCCAGTATCTCCTCCTCTGTAAATTCATACAGATCTTTGTTAAAAAAACTACTCCCCTTCGTAGCTAAAATTTAGGTGGGGTTGACATCTAACTTAATATTATCATCATTTGTTTTAAGGTTGGATAGTATTACAGATTGTGTGCATGATTTGGCATGGATAAGGTAACTATTTTTTCCAAAACGAGATATGTCTCCCGGTGCAATAGTTCCTACTTTTTTCTGAATTAATTTGCATATTTTGAAATAGTTCCCTGTAACCCCCTGAGATTCAGCTACAAGCCCCATCGTGGTTTTGGCTTCCTCTGGGAAGGCATAACTAAATCAGCATCTTTTTCAAAACCAGTCCGCAGGTCTATAAACATCCAAATCCTTTGGTACCTTGTCGCAAAGAGCAGCATTATATTCAAGTTATTAATTTGATATTAATATTACATATTGCATTAAATGCTTCGTCATGACCATTGTAAGATATCCATGAATCCCATTTTCTATCTTCCAGTTTCATTCTTATTTCTGTTATAGATCCATACACTCAAATTCTTATATATATTATCATAATTTGTCTCTATTGGAATTTGGGTAACATGAAGGATTCGAAGTTTCCTTGTGTTACCCAGATTACTCAATTTTGGCAATGTCAATGGAATGGTCCTCCTAGTTCCGAGGTCATCAACAGAGTTTTCCCTAATTAAATTAGCAGAGGTCGTCAACAGTGTCTGAGGTTCCCCATTCGATCCAGGGGTATAAGAAACATTAATTTCCGTCATTAAATTAGTTGGGGAAAGAAAAAAAATTAGACTGTCTGACATCCCAAAAGAGAACCCATTATCCTTTCATGAAATTAATTTCTCCACCAGTGACACCTGCGAGAGCTGCTTCCCAAATGTCCACGTCCCTACCCTACCACAAAGGGATGGTACCACTATGATTAGAGTGGCTCAAATGTATGCCAAACCCGCTTGATGGAACTGAGAGCATTACAGGAATACAATCATCCCCACTTTAATCATAGTGGCAGGCAAACCGGACAGAATGCCGAGAGTCCTATCTCTATGAAAAAAACCGGCCAACCCCTGGAAATCCGAAGGCCAAGTTTTGGTTCGAGAATAGTCCCGCATGCCAGTATGGAAATACTGACATTCCAAGGTGTCCAAACATTATCGGGTAGTTGGCAAGACCACCACAGCTCCCACAATTGATTTTGAAAAAATTTCCAATCCCGGATATGATGTCCCCTAAAAAAACATCTGGACAGTGAAATGTGTAAGAGTTTGACAGCAAGGTTGGAGAAAGTTGATAATATGAAGAAGAATGAAACAATTATAAGTAATAGAAATAGGATGAGAGAAATTTATAGTCAAACTGAGGAAAAACAAAAATTACCCCAGTTCGAGAGCCCTCTTGCCCGTGACCACGCTTCAGCACGGGAATGATATGCCGTGCGGAAGCCCAATGACTTCATCAAGGCATTCTCTCATTAAGAGGGTTTCGGGTTGGAGATCTGCTACCTAATTTCAGACTAAATTACAGCAACATTTTTGCCCAATAGAGTCGATTTTCCACAAGATAACAACATTACCGTTTTACATAAACAAAAGTGACCTTAAGAAACAACTCTTCGAACTGTTCCAGGGTGTGTTTAGGAAATTGAAAACATGCTGGACATCATCCTTTTAAAAATATCATCACATCCTTAAAACGCTGGCAAGTAGAAATGATATGGTTATTACCAGACCCAACAAGGGAAAAGAACGGTCCTATTAGATCAAACGAACTATCAAGAAAACAAAATTTGATATTTTAAGAGACCAAGGTAAGTTCAGTGCAATTGGAGCACCTGATTTTCACAATATCATAATAACTGAGGACAAAATTAAAAGTTTTTTATACATTTTTAGAAAGAGGAAATTATGGATGGTACATACCAGGGTTTGTTTGTCACTAGATCATCTTTTGGAGTTTTCTATGGTCTCCAAAAAACACATAAGCCTAATACACATGAGACCAATCGTGGCATCATATATTACTGCTAATTGTAAGTTAGCTAAATATTTGAAAGCACTTTTAGAACCGCTGATTAAGAATTATTGTACTATTAGCAATTCTTACTCTTTTAAGCGTAAAATTTATTTACAGGATGGTAATTTTAAGATAGGCAATTTAGATGTTGAATCTCGTATACTATTGTCCCAGTGGATGAACCTAATGATATTAAATAAACTGTTCCTGAACCAGATTCTGTTTTTAACAATTTAAAAAGTGCATTTTAACAACTTTTAGGACTGGCAGTGCAGGACACTGCTTTTGTTTTTGATGGTAAGCTTTTTAAACAATCTAACAGTTTAGCCATGGGCTCCCCTTTGGGTTCGACTTTTGCCAATATCTTCATGTGCTCGCTGGAAGAAAGCATGTTAGATGAATGTCCACTCAGGTTCCACTACTCTTTTATGGTAGTCATATTGATTTTGACTCGATTGTTATTTTCATACTTCGGGTTTTAGAGAGAAGACTTTTACTTATAAAAGGTAGATTTTGATCAGTGCGACATCACGATTATCGTTCTACAATGATTGTTCAACGATGATCGCTGGACAATAACCAAAGGTTGTACTATTTTGCTTAGACCGTCTGTGTCTATGCGATTTTAGCCGAGAGAGTCGAAAGACGAGGTTACAAATAAAATGTCTTCTAGCAGAATAGATGGAAGCTAAAGAAGTTCTTTTCTAATTGTATTGCTTTTGACCTCCATCGTGGTATATAAGTATACTTGCCCTAAGTGTAACTCTGGGACATATGCTGGATCCATGGGGAGGTTACTGAGGATCAGAATAGACTCTCATTGGTAATTAAGTTTTCATATTGGTTGTAGGCTCTTTAGTCCCGAACATTCTATCATGAGAAACCACTCAAAAATTATAAAACATATATTGAAAGAAATTATTTCTGTATTATAGGCCAAACAACTAATGCATACATACTGCCAATCCAAGAATCATTATCTATTAAACAACGGGTTCCCAAGTAAATACGCAAACCTTCACACAGCTCTGTCTGAGTTAACTTTTTATCTATGCAGTCTGTCTTCTGCCTTCTTTGCTTAGGGTTGGTTACCAGTTCACATTTTGAAGAAGATTATGCTGATTAAGTACGTTTCCATGGACCACCATCGTGCTGATGTGTCCTATGGCCATCACCTACCTCTGATATATATATTTCTGATTACAACCAATAAACTCTCTCTCGCTCATTCTTGTTGACATAGTTGTTTCTCTCCTTTCCCCTTCCAATTGGGGCTGAACTTGGAGTTAAAGGGCTTCAATGTGTCTCTATTTAACCCAGCAACCTCAAAAACAATAGATTAATCACTAATATCTGGTGTACTCCAGAATGCGGATGACCAGGATCACCACCTATATTCATTTTTATAATAAGAAAGCGCATTTCTTCTGACAATAATAAATGCTACCAGAAATTCAATCAAGCAAATGACTCTTGACCTGAAAAGTGCGATGACTTTGCAGCACAGAGAGTATAGTTGATTTTCATCACATGAACAGATTTTATTGGTTGGATATTATGGGCATCACCGTACCAAGCCAAAAGTGGCCTTAGTCTCGCTGAGCAAGCTTCCATGCGGAAAACATCCCGCATGCTAAAACACACACGCACACATACACACACACAAACAGGGAATTCTTGAAAAAATACGGCATAAACTCGTATGGAAAAAAAATGTCGGCTAAAAATTTTACATTGAATGACTCATGTTACTGAGTTACTCTGAGATGTATACATAAGATAATTCTTCATCATACTGAGAATAAACTGGAGAAAAAAAAAATCCACGCTCGTCTAAGTGAACACTAAGTGGACAGCGGAACTTCGATAACAGTGACTTTGTGAAAATTGTGATAACAATAAAAGTGAATGTTCCTCACATCGGGATTGAATCCACGAGTCTCGATTGAAAACCAAAAGGGTCACAAGTTGATCTAAGGAGGTCAGTTACTCTGGCTTCCATCTGAGTCCGCGGTTCGTCCCCTTATAGATAGAGAGGAATTTATGACTACTCCTCAAGTGACAGTTTGCTGAGATAACTCGAATGGTAATGTTGATAGATGTATATCGTTATCGAAGTTACTTCACCAGTTCTAAATATTCCCGGTTGAAATTCGCTCTGGAGCAAAGATCTCCTTAGTGTAAATGAAAACCTGGCAGTCGGAGGGTGAGGATTTGGGCGGAGTTGGGAGAAGTGGAGGAACTCCATATTATTCATAATTATTATTGCGTGGATCCCATACATGGAAGTAAACAATACTAGCTTTAACTAAATTTGGATATGGTTAAGGTCATGTGCTATTTTATCATATTTTTTTTTCATTGTCATGTTTTTTTTTTTGTGATTCATCATTATGGTATTAAATAATGAATATTTTGTTCATTCATTAATTGTACATATAAGTAGGCTATTGTACAATACTGCATAGCCAAGTTTCATATCTTAGACGGTGCATCATGTTCAGTGGTGCATTTACCGACGCAGTTACTTAATAATAGCTGTTATTAATGTGCAAACGGTCATTTGATGTGGAATGTACAGCATTATCAATGGAGAATTAATATTGATAAACGGTTAGCACCTCGGAGATTCGAATGTTCGAAAGGGACTGACGCCATATTTCCGAACTATACCTGAGTACTGACACCTTCCCAGAAAAAAGCGGGACAACCCATATCTGAGACCCAACCATAGAGAATCTTCTTGAAAATAATACTATTTTGTTACCCTCGCCCCAAATTAATGACTGAATTTTGTTCGAACTAACTTAAACCTAACCAAACCTAACCTATACAGCATTATACCGAGACCACCAAAAGGTAGATCTATTTTCGGCGGCCTTGATTACACGTTGTACAGAAAAATTTCAATTACGCCGAAGAAACTTCGCAAATGTTTAACCTGTTGGCGCTTGGTACTTTTAAAAAACAAGTAGCTATTTTCAAACCTTATCACATACAAATGTGGACTATTATACAGACAAAGATTTGATTTAAAGATATAGCTTAGTACTTGATAAAAGATAATTCGTTTTCAAAGAAAATATAATTAAATTTCTGAGATCAACTGATTGTGCCGCCATGTATGAAAATTTTTTTTTTTTTTTTAAATAAATGCAGTGTCCGAGTGCGCTATCAGACCTTTCAGAAAATCAAATCACAACATCAGGTCTGAGGTGCTAAAAAAGTTTTTTCCTTTTTCTGGACTCTTAAGTACCAAAATGTGCTGACTCGGAATCGTTACCGTAGTCCGAAAGACTTAAAAAGTGTTCGCAGTAAAAGGCAATAAAGAAAGTATTACAACATTATAAAAAACTGATTTTATCATTACCATACCGTCAGTTACTGAACAACGAGAGAGAGAGAGAGAGAGAGAGAGAGAGAGAGAGAGAGAGAGAGAGAGAGAGAGAGATGATAATTTTTTGCAAGATGAAATATTTCTCTCTCGAAGAAGTCATAAGAATGACGAATCTTAATATGCAGTTAATAGCAGCCCAATAACTGTAGTAGAGCACGTCTTCTAGTTGCTTTCTCCCAACTTCCTCACTTTTTGGGAGGAGGCTCTTGGCGAAGATATGTAGGTTAATAATGAACAGGATTTAAGACTGGAAATCCTGATCGATTTAGGTGATGGAATAATAAGAAAGATAGAATACATGTTTATCAGGCTAAACAGACACACACGCACACACACATAAACACACACACACACACACACACCACACACACACACACACACACATATATATATATATATATATATATATATATATATATATATATATATATATATAGATATATATATATATACATACATACATATATATACTATATATATATATATATATATATATATATATATATATATATATATATATATATATATATATATATATATATATATATATATATATATATATATATATATATATATATATATATATGGATGGTTTAAATCAGCCTTGTTTACATTTAAGTGATGAGTGGACATGGTGGACCGGTCAACAGCAGTTTGGGCCTTGCCAAGCTTTCACCTAGACTGTTTCCCGTCGCAGCATTTATTTTGATTTGGAGGACGACTTGGAATCTGTACCTTTCGGACCACTCGCTCTCATATTTCTTCACGGATTCTGACAGACGCAGATATAAGTCTCTTGTGCGTGTGTGTCCTTGGATCGCGGCATTTTTCCGCGTGGGTGTGTAGTCACCTGCGACCTTCACTCTGCAGTGGGGAGTTTAGCAGAGGTTGTCATCTGCGACCGCTGATTTTTCCCGTCTGAGGATTTTGACGTGAAACCAGTGTCGTCGCTGTATCCGGCACTGGGTTTGGATTTACCTGCCGTTATCCATTTTCGTCCAGCTGCTGTAAACGGGAGTGAGAGCAACTTGGCTCGTTAGGTGACTATAGTTCGACAGATCTAAACTGATAGATTGTTTACTTCTTTGAGTAAGAAACCTGTTGCCCCATCTACCAGTACCCAGTTTTGAAATATCTTACCATATAACACAAGAATCAATAAATGGGTAGTTTAAATTTTTTAGCATGTTTTGATGAACTTGCGCGTTCACTATATGATTATTAATTCTATTACTAAATAAAAATGAGAAATCACATTATAAACGTGACGGATGTTTCGAAAGACGCTGCCACTTTTCTTGTGACCTTTGACAGGCGATATGCAGTGGGTGGGCCAAGCCTATTAAACCATGAAGTTTTAAGGACTTTATCTCCTAAGCTACCCTTTGGATAAGCCCCACCGCCGGTCTAGCTGAGAAACTTTAGCGCCAAAAGAATGACTTCTTGCTTTAGGTTACCGAGAACAATAGTCAGTAGTGAAATGAATTCATTCCTACACAAAGCACGCTGTGAAACGGTTTTTTATCCATGGAAGAGGTATCCAAGTGGTCATCAGCCAAGCCAAGAAAAGCCCGACGAACGGCATATTTCGTTCATAAGTACTTCGTCACAGAAAAATTGAATGGCGGTCCACTTCGTGATGTGTCGCAGCAGTTCTACTTGCCAATGGAAGCAACAAAGTTGAGCAAAGCTACCATCATCGTTGTTTTTGAAAGAGGCAAGGGATTCTGAGGAAAATGATGCCACTCCGCCCGCCGTTCATCAACAAGAAGAAAACGGAAAGGGTCAAAACCTGTGACAAACATAGACGACTTGATAAATGTACTTTGCGACGAATTGTTCTCAATTTCTATGTCAGAGAAGAAAAACCTTATCTTGATAAAATCTTTTATGAATTTAAAGAGAATACGGAATTTAGTGGAAGCAAGGAATCTTACGCATAATTTTAAAAGAACTGGGTTTTAAATACGGAAGAGTGGACGGAAAATCATTTCTTATAGAACGGCCTGAGTTGTTAGTGCAAGAACAAAATTTCTAAGGAAAATGAAAATGATTCGAGGGAATGGGAATGATTCAGTGATATACATAGACAAAACTTGGTAAAAAGGGAAGTCAAAACTTATACAGTGGATATTGCTGGAATGGACAAAAATGCAAAAAAAAAGCAACGGGAAACGGGAGTGAAAACCACCGACTGGAAAAGGGAAAAGACTCATAATTCTGCATGCTGGCTCTAAGGAAGGATTTGTACCAAATGCAGAATTGGTGTTTGAATGTAAAAATGATGGTGATTACCACCATCAAATGAATTCTAAAATGTTTGAAGAATGGTTCAAGCATCAACTTCTTCCAAATATACCGCCATCGTCTATCCTTGTTTTGGATAACGCCTCTTATCATTCCGTACGAAATGACAACCTCCGACGATGGCAGAGAAAAAACGTCATGAAGGAGTGGCTAAAGAATAAGGGTGCAAATCCATGTGATAATATGAACAAGTGTGAATTACTGGAAATGGTTAAATCACTGGCGTATGGAATTAGAAATGATTATGTTATAGACAGAATGGCACGCGACAACGGACATCAAGTGGTTAGGTTACCTCCATATCACTGTGAATATAATCCCATAGAACTGATTTGGGTCCAAGTAAAGACTTATGTGGCAAAAGAAACTATTGTTAAAATGGCTGATCTTAAACCTCTCGTCAGAGAAGCAATTCAATCGGGGGGGGGGCGGTGACAGCTGAATAACTGGGCAAATGTAGTTAAGCATTGCGAAAAACTTGCAAACAGGCGATGCTGCAAAGGATGTAGGTGTTGATAAATATATGACTCTTTCGTTATTGAACTAAGATTCATCTGACGACGAAGATTCTTCGTAATGTATATTTTGTGGATAATTATATTATTAGAATTGCTGTGATATTATTGTAAATAAATTATTTCTCTCCCAATAATGACTTTATATGCAACAACCTTATTTTAAAAGTAAAATTTTTTACATGCAGTAGATTTATGAGTCATAATAAATCTTTTTTACACTATATGTTTTCATATATGTATGGTCATACATTTTTTCAGAGAAAAAATGTCATAAGAAATAATGAATGGTAATGCAGATTTTTTTTACTTTAAATGAAAAAAACAAGTTCAGATAAAATACTATGTAATATATGCAAAACTTAAAAGGTATAAATTATGAAAAACATAAGAGAATATTACAGCCTTAAACGTAATAAGCAAATGGAACGGGGATCAATGAAATTGTAGTCAAAAGAGAATAAGGCAGACTACTGTGTAGCTTTAAAGAGAAAAATATGCTATGGAAAAGGAAATGAAATTGAAGTAATCTGTACCTTTCGGACCACTCGCTCTCATATTTCTTCCACGGATTCTGACAGACGCAGATATACGTACGTCTCTTGTGCGTGTGTGTCCTTGGATCACGGCATTTTTCCACGCAGGTGTTGTAGTCACCTGCGACCTTCACTCTGCAGTGGGGAGTTTAGCAGAGGTTGTCATCTGCGACGCTAGATTCTGCCCCTTTTTCCCGTCGGGAGGATTTGTTTTTGACGGGAAAACAAGTGTCGTCGCTGTATCCCGGCACTGGGTTTTGGATTTACCTGCCGTTATCATTTTCGTCCAGCTGCTGTATACGGGAGTGAGAGCAACTTGGCTCATTAGGTGACTAGTAGGGAGGCTGCCGCCAGGTAAGACATATTATCGTTCCTCTTCTCTCGGGACAAAGTGTTGCCCTTCAGTACGTGGCATACAGTATTTGCCCTTCTGTTAGCAGTTTGATGGGACTGATCACGGCCAAGGATTCGACAGCTTTTTTGGTACTTCACTTGAGGTGAAGTTATAAGCTTTCGACAATTTTGTTTTTTATTTTGACAATTGTTTATATAGATATTTACGTATATGTCATAATTGATACTTTGAATTGGTATTTAGTGGACTGAGTTCACATTGTTTAGCTTTGTGTTGTAGGTAGGACTATTAAAGGTTTTTCTTGTTTTCATCTCTTACTTCCTTCTCAACTTATTATTATTAGGTTATTGGTGATTTTGCTAGCCTTATTTTGGATCCAACTTTTTATTATTAAGTATGTTTTCTCTCTTGGAATTTTCTCTTGTTGAGGGGCTTCGTGTAGTAGCTTTAGGTTTTCTTGTGAGTTCCCGAGACCAGGTATTTGTTCTCTTGAATATTCTTTACAATTAAGTGTATTTAATCTCACAAGGTTGATTTAAGCCATTGTTCTAGTTTATAATAAATAGTGTTAAGTTTTCTTGAGTTCTGTTTCCGCCGTTCCTTGTTACTGAGGTACGTGTACTGAATGCAATCCTTGAGAATATAAAGACCTAAAAAGAACCTGTACTGCAACCTGGGAGGTGGTGCAACAATAATATATAAATATATATATATATATATATATATATATATATATATATATATATATATATGATATATATATATATATATATATATATTATATTCACAAGAATCATCTGTGATGAAGAAAAAATGTGAGGGTTGGGGTAAAATAATGTGCCGTGACTAAATATTGTTGCTTAAGATTATTTCAATTTTCTTCTTCCGGCATCACATCAGGTCCATTTTCATGGAACCAGACACAGCCGAGCTCGAGACAGATTAAATTTACAACCTTCTCACTTTCTCTTTCTCTTCCATTCCTTCTCTTTTACCCTGTTAGCCTATCTGTCGCTTCTTCTCTCTCTCATTCTCTCTCTCTCTTCTATCTCTCTCCCTTCCCCATTTTTCTTTCACTTATCACTAACCAATATCCTGTTACTTGCAAAAATCGAAGTTTGGTATATTCTGCTATGAAACATTTTCTTTTTACAAAAATATGTTTCTAGTATTTAGAATAACTAATTAAGTAATGTGGAAATGACAAGGAAACATTCTAAATGCTCCAATAGTTTTCATTCAACTGGAAATGGTTGGTGCTTCCGACTGAAGCCAAAGAAAATTAAATCTTCTCTTTTAGCTTAAATCATATAACCTTGCCCTTTCGTACAATTCTGAGCAACGAAAACCCCAGGGGTCATTCGCCTGAGAAAAAACGAAGATGGGATTTAGTCGTTCGAGAGTAAGCTCATGAAGCGAGTTCCTGGACTTTTTTTTTCTTTTTATCTTTATAGGAGGTGGGATAATTCAGCCTAGACACTGGTGTTGCCGCTTTTTCTCTTCTATTACTTCGTTTCTCTCTCTCTCTCTCTCTCTCTCTCTCTCTCTCTCTCTCTCTCTCTCTCTCTCTCTCTCTCTCTCTCTAGCTTAGCGTGATTTTCCAACTTCATTCCCCTTCCTATTTCATTCCCAAAGCTTTCTTCTGTAAAATCTTATTCACATTCCCCCCCCACCACTCTCAATCATTCTTTTCCTATTCGTCCCTTGCACCTTCACTTATAATTTCTCCTTCTCCCTCCTATTATTCCGGCGCTTCCGTTCATAAGGACATAAGCTTCGACACTTCGTCCCATTGATGATGACTTCGAATGTTCATCTTTAATTTTCTTATTTTTTTACTCGGCATCAGCGCACAATACAATGGATTAAAACGTCAATCCGTGAAAATGTAGCAACATGATAGTTCCTCCTAAAAAGTGGCAAAAATTTAAATGTGTGTAGTAGAAGAGAGAGAGAGAGAGAGAGAGAGAGAGAGAGAGAGATAAAATTGCAATAACGAAAACGCTTTCCCAAAACCATTCACCTACACTATAAATGAACAATTTGGAAACTTTTTTTAAATTACATTGCAAAAACAGAGGTTGTCAATTGATGGAAATAACAGGAATGGGCGATTTAGGCCGACTACTGTGACCTTACTTTTCCTCGCGAATATATTGTGTCGCTTAGGAAAAATGGTAACTGCCTTTTTTTAATTTTATTTTTTTTTATTTATGATCCAACGTTCCTGATCCTTTTAGATTTCTTTGTATATGCAAAGTTTTAATACTGAATTTTTAAAATGAAGATAACGTCATGCTTCGCGCCCAAATCAACGAAAGGCAATATATTCTGCAGTTTTCATAATTTTTAAGCATTGAGTAAATACACAACATCTAGGAACAAATAAAACGTCAAGTAATTCAAACTCTTTTATGATGGATATTACAAAATTAATCGATGAAATTGCTCCTTACTGACAAAGATGAAGTAGAACTAAGCTCTAAAGAAAACCATTACAGAGGTTAATTTGCCATTGAATCTTGCAAACATAACCACTAAGAAAAACGAATAATTTATTTTGAAACTTCCACCCACAACATAATTGGAAACACTGAAAAAAATGAATCTTTAATGACGAATGTAGAGGTACTGAAGAACAGCAGCGAGTATAGTTACTGTTAGCGATTGCTGTGATTGTGTATAATAATTATATTGAAATTGTGCCTACAGCACCAGCTATTCGGGGCAGGACATGGTACCAAAAGTCGGTCATATTGACTTGGAAATATCGCGGAGACCTTTGTAAGATCTTCCTCACCAATTTGGTTTTGGATATAATGTCAATTTTTTTAAAACTGACTCGTACGAAAACTATATCTCTTTCCTTTTTCAAATATTACACTATTGCACAGTAGTCCTTATAAAGCAGATTTACGACAACCTCAACCAAAGGAAAAGGCTCTTCTTTCTTGTTTGGAATATTTCGTCATATATAAAGGCAAAAACGAAATCACAGTTATTCCTGTGCTGCTATCAGCTCTGCTGCGTGATTGAGTCATTTCAAAAGTTTCGTGAATATTTCTGTCAACCTTTACATCTGAGTACAACGTCATAACCTCAGTAGGGCTCCCGAAGGACGAAGGTCCAGCAAATGAAAACTCAGCTGAGGAACTTCGATCAGTGATGGCGACACACGAGCCAACTCTGGATGATACTAACTGTCTGGTGGGATAGTCCAGAGGTCCACTTCAGGCCTCTTTACCCTTTCGACTCCTTACCACCCTTATTGCAAGGGCCCCATCTGGCTTCATCAAAACCAACCATCATTCTCTAGGCAAGAAACGTCATACATCATACCATTGTGTCATTATTTTGAGTTTTCTTTTACCCTATAAAGGAATGTTCGAAGGGATTTTATCTTTATTATATCGTTTGTTTTATTGCCAGATATATATACACACACACATATATATATATATATATATATATATATATATATATATACATATATATAGATATATATATATATATATATATATATTATATATATATATATATATAATATATATATATATATATATATATATATATTATGTATATAATATGTATAAGTGCGTTGAAATTTATGCTTAAATTTTGAGAGACTCCAGAGTCGTTTCTTGATATCTTTCACGTTTTTCATATTTTTATTTATTCTAATAGACATCATTACCAATGTT
>NC_061092.1:59932777-59948354 GCF_015104395.2 Macrobrachium nipponense
TCACTTTCTCTTTCTCTTCCATTCCTTCTCTTTTTAACCCTGTTAGCCTATCTATCGCTTCTTCTTCTCTCTCTCTCTCTCTCTCTCTCTCTCTCTCTCTCTCTCTCTCTCTCTTCCTCCTCTCTTCTCTCTCTCCCTTTTTCTTTCACTTATCACTAACAATATCCTTTTACATGCAAAAATCGAAGTTTGGTATATTCCGCTATGAAACATTTTGTGTTTTTACAAAATATGTTTCTTAGTATTTAGAATAACTAATTAAGTAATGTGGAAATGACAAGAAACATTCTAAATGCTCCAATAGTTTTCATGCAACTGGAAATGGTTGGTGCTTCCGACTGAAGCCAAAAAAAAAATGAAATCTTCCCTTTTAGCTTAAATCATGTAACCCCAAAACCTTGCCCTTTCGTACAATTCTGAGCAACGAAAACCCCAGGGGTCATTCGCCTGAGAAAAGACGAAGACTGGGATTCAGTCGTTCCAAAACGTTCGAGAGTAAAACTCCATGAAGCGCTGTTATGCCTTTCTCGTCACGGAGTTCCTGGACTTTTTTTTTTTTTTTTTTTTTTTTTTTTTTTTTTGTCTTTATAGGAGGTGGGATAATTCAGCCTAGACACTGTTGTTGCCGCTTTTTCTCTTGTATTACTCCGTTACTCTCGTTCTCTCTCTCTCTCTCTCTCTCTCTCTCTCTCTCTCTCTCTCTCTCTCGCATCTCTCCATCTCTCTCTCTCCCTCTGTAGCTTAGCGTGATTTCCAGCTTCATTCCCCTTCCTATTTCATTCCCAAAGCTTTCTTCTGTAAAATCTTATTCACATTTCCCCCACCACTCTCAATCATTCTTTTCCTATTCGTCCCTTGCACCTTCACTTATAATTTCTCCTTCTCCCTCCAATTATTCCCGCGCTTCCCTTCATAAGGACATAAGCTTCGACACTTCGTCCCATTCCGTCAATCTGGTAAACATTGATGATGACTTCGAATGTTTATCTTTAATTTTCTTATTTTTTTACTCGGCATCAGTGCACAATACAATGGATTAAAACGTCAATCCGTGAAAATGTAGCAATAATGATAGTTCCTCCTAAAAAGTGGCAAAAATTTAAATGTGTGCTGGTCATGTAGTAGAAGAGAGAGAGAGAGAGAGAGAGAGAGAGAGAGAGAGAGAGAGAGAGAGAGAGAGAGAGAGAGAGAGAGATAAAATTGCAATATGGAAAACGCTTTCCCAAAACCATTCACCTACACTATAAATGAACAATTTGGAAACTTTTTTTTAAATTCCATTGCAAAACCAGAGGTTGTCAATTGATGGAAATAACAGGAATGGGCGATTGAGGCCGACTACTGTGACCTTACTTTTCCTCGCAAATAAAAACAGCGGTTATATTGTGTCGCTTAGGAAAGATGGAACTGCCCTTTTTTTTTTTTTTATGATCCAACGTTCCTGATCCTTTTAGATTTCTTTGTATATGCAAAGTTTTAATACTGAATTTTTAGAATGAAGATAACGCCAAGCTTCGCGCCCAAATCAACGAAAGGCAATAGATTCTGCAGTTTTCATAATTTTTAAGCATTGAATAAATACAAAACATCTAGGAACAAATAAAAGGTCAAGTAATTCAAACTATTTTATCATGGATATTACAAAGTTAATCGATGAAATTGCTCCTTACTGACAAAGATGAAGTAGAACTAAGCTCTAAAGAAAACCATTACAGAGGTTAATTTGCCAATGAATCTTGCAAATATATAACCCTAACTAACAAGTCAAAACAAACGAATAATCTATTTTGAAACTTCCACCCACAACATAATTGGAAACACTGAAAAAAATGAATCTTTAATGACGAATGTAGAGGTACTGAAGAACAGCAGAGAGTATAGTTACTGTTAGCGATTGCTGTGATGGTGTATAATAATTATATTGAAATTGTGCCTAAAGCACCAGCTATTCGGGGCAGGACATGGTACCAAAAGTTTATAGACTTAAAACGTACCGTCAACCGTCGGTCATATTGACTTGGAAATATCACGGAGACCTTTGTAAGATCTTCCTCACCAATTTGGTAATGGATATAATGTTAAATTTTTTAAAACTGACTCGTACGAAAACTATATCTCTTTCCTTTTTCAAATATTACACTATTGCACAGTAGTCCTTTTAAAGCAGATTTACGACAACCTCAACCAAAGGAAAAGGCTCTTCTTTCTTCTTTGGAATATTTCGTCATATATAAAGGCAAAAACAAAATCACTGTTATTCCTTTGCTGCTATCAGCTCTGTTGCATGATTGAGTCATTTCAAAAGTTTCGTGAATATTTCTGGTCACCTTTACATTTGAGTACAACGTCATAACCTCAGTAGGGCTCCCGAAGGACGAAGGTCCAGCAAATGAAAACTCAGCTGAGGAACTTCGATCAGTGATGTCGGCACACGAGCCAACTCTGGATGATAGTATCTGTCTGGTGGGATAGTCCAGAGGTCCACTTAAGGCCTCTTCACCCCTTCGACTCCTTACCACCCTTTCTGCAAGGGCCCCTTCTGGCTTCATCAAAACGAACCATCATTCTCCTAGGCAAGAAACGTCATACATCATACCACTGTGTCATTATTTTGACTTTTCTTCTTTTTACCATAAATAAATGTTCGAAGGGGATTTTATCTTTATTATATCGTTTTTTTATTGCCATTATACACACACACACACCACACACATATATATATATATATATATATATATATATATATATATTATATATATATATATATATGTATATATATATATATTAGATATATATATATATATATATTATATATATATATATATATATAGTATATAATATATAGTATATAGCGTTGAAATTTTGTTTTTATGCTTAAATTTTGAAAGACTCCAGAGTCGTTCTTGATATCTATCACGTTTTCATATTTTTGTTTATTTTAATAGACATCATTACCAATGTTTTATTTACAAGGCCTCTTTGAAATTATATGAATAAATAATCAGTGATAAAGAATACCATTCATACGTATTCTTCTACTGATAGGAATTCAGGTTGCTTCTGAGCTCGATAAGAACATTAACTCTCTAGTAATTCCCTTTCTTTCTCAGTCAGAAAAACTTTGATCAAATAAAGAGCATCGAATTCTATTCGAAAGTTCTTGGCTCTCCCTTGACTAGTCACAGGTCACACACCCAGGGTTAAAAGTGGTTCAAATGGTTTGTAAGTCCGAGGTGCACTGTTAAGGAAAATAAGAGAGAGAGAGAGAGAGAGAGAGAGAGAGAGAGAGAGAGAGAGAGAGAGAGAGAGAGAGAGAAAATCTCCTGGAGTTCAGCATTAGGGTTTCGCAAAGAGGAGAAATTAGTCCAGAATTATGATGTCATTTATCGAACAACATAAGAATATTTTCCTTGTGGTCTCTTATTAATGCCTATAAAAGAAGAGTGGCTTTAATAGCTGCATTTTTGTAATAGGCAAAAAGAGCATCCTTATGAACATCGGCAGGAATTATATTGTGTAAGTAGACCATATCATATTTAAATCTGTAATAACTTACCGTAAAAGGGGAAAAAAACTATGAATTGATAACTCCTTCAGATATTATGCGAATCATGTCAAAAAAAGAAAAAAAATAAATATGACAAAATATCGAACATGATCTTAAGTAAGCTAAAACAAGTCATAAAAGCATTCATATTTGCTGTCATAAAAACTAAGAGATAAAAAAAATCTGAAAATTTCATGAGATCTGTGCAATTAGTTGTGGTTGTATCATACTCATATGCACTTGAAGAAATCAAAGAGGACAAGAAGTACATCCATGTTGGCCTATAAAAGCCCAGCAACTGAAAGCAAGGTTACATGAAATACTTGGTCTACCCACAGATCTTTGCTTAAAGACTGGTGGATCTCGTACAAGGATGCCTCTTTATACACTGCGGATATCAATTTGAAGCAACGATTAAGAAACTTGCTGCATGCGCCCAGTAAGCGCCAGCTAGAAACATGAAAACTCTTGCACAATTCGGAATTTTAAAAGCTAAGTTTTATCGTTATTTTTCAAATGGCTCCACGTTTCCAATAACTTTCTCTAAGTCCATCTGAGTAATCAACATCTATTAATGACGTCAGTGTATTTGGATCCCCTCTAAGTAAGCATTTTTTTGTATAAAAATACAATTGTATTGTATAAGAACTTAGCATTATTTAGACTAGAAAAGTGTGAAGACTCAGAGTATTTTCTGAAGTGGAGAGGATGCCGAAACAGGCGAACTTCTTTTTAAAAGGGATTTTGCTTCCCTGTTACAGTTAGTCACTCGGTAGAAAAAAAAATCCTATTGCTACTTTTATTGTGCTGTTATTACTAAAGAAAAACCTGCTAACAAATACAATTTCAATTTCAGAATTCCGTTGTATTGTTTTATTATACATCGTTAGGATTTAATTTCAACTGATTCCATTTCCATTGAAGATTTTGATAACCTGCTCTTTGAACTGGAACTTTAGAATTCTGTTAAGCTGTCCAACTATCTAAGTATCGCACACTCATATTGCCCATCTTATGGTTAGCAAAGGGGTCCTCACTTTCACCTAACTTGACCATTCATCATACGTCATTTTTCTTTAAACCTCCTTCTTGTCAACATTTATACTCTACCCTAGACCTTTGAGTTAATCAGTTTTAAAACCCAGAATGGTGTTTGGCGAAATATTCTTTAGCTAAAATGACTGCGAAAGAATAATTCGTCGACCCCAATTCCACACTGACTGATTATATAAATGGGATCATATCACTGGGCAGTTCATTTGTGATCAGGGGAGAGGGAAGTGCAGGTAGGACTAAAAGCAGACGTCTACATAACACAGTTCATAGCTACTTGGAAGAGTACGAGAGTTCCATTCCGTAAACCTAAGGATACACGAGGCAATAAAATGGACGACTTATCAAAATAAAGGTCTCCTTTTGTTCATTAAGGAGGGGACGAAAAGACCAATTTCACTGTCATCATTAGTATCATTTTGCTATTAATAAGTTCAACATATGCTTTCAGTTTTCGTTTGGGAAAATAATCATTAAGCAATGAATGTTAATCAGGTGGCAATTTGACATAACTACCAGTTCATGATTATTCTACACAGAATAACATTGCTTTGGTATATATACTGCGTTTGTGTCTGTAAGGCTGTTTGTATGTGTTTGTGCTTATGCCTCTGTTTGTGTGACAGAGATAGAACGGCTGCTGATTATCAGTACCAAAAAGCTTTGAGCTAATTAACTAAGTAAAAATAAACTGTGAAGAATATACGATTAGTAGAGAGAGAGAGAGAGAGAGAGAGAGATCAGCAACGTAAAACCCATCTTTTATTCGTTCTGGAAGAATTACCGAAAGATTTGGCAGCTCAAAGCTCATAGAAAGAAATATCCAACAAGGCTCCTTGCCATTCTCTCCACGGAGTTCCTAAACTTTATTTTATGATAATAGGAATTGGGTCAACCCAGCCAAGTCAATGTTCGCTGTTACGTGGTTTCCACCAGTCTCTTCACCTACTGCTCCTCCTAACCCCCCTTCCCCCCAAGCCATACTCCCCCCGATTATATATATATATTATATATATCATATATATATATATATATATATATATAATATATATATACATATATATATTTTATATATAATATACATACATATTTATATGGCGACATACGAACATTTATCTTTGGAGGTGTCAACAGCGCGTGTTTGAGTGGAATCTTCCGTCTTCGAAAACATTGACCCAGTTTTAGTTCGATTTTGGGGTTTATTAAAAGGAAGTGTGTGTCAGTGTATGTGTTATGAAATCGATAAGTGCGAAAGGAACTTGGAAAGATCATTCACTCTTGTGAAAGACCAGATTGGAAGAAGGACGCGTTCAACGACTGGGAATTGGAGTTCCCGTTTGCTGAAAGAGAGAGAGAGAGAGAGAGAGAGAGAGTAGGAACTTGGAAAATACTATATAACCTTTATAAGAATGTCGTTATAGACCTGCTTATGTTTCAGTGATTATTTATTTACCATTATTTAAAATCTATATCGTGTGTTTCTGTGTTATGAACTGGGTGAATTATGGTTTTAATGAAAGTGATTCTAATCCTTGCAGATATATCGAGTAAGGTAGAAACCATGAAGAGTCATGGCATATAGCCCCTTGTGGAAATGGAACTAGGGACCGACGTGACATTCGAAGAGTTTTCTTGAAACGGTTTAGCTTAGTTTTGAGATATAACTCAACGGGATTAATTAATTATCTATCATGCATAATTTCGTTTACTTGTCTTGTTGTTGGTCTTGCATAATAAACCTTATTTTTGTAAGATAAGATTGATTTATTTTGTTTTATATCCACATTTTAAAGGTTAGGTACGGGGGTCTAGGAGAGAGAGAGGTAACAAAGCGCCTGAGACTTCTGCAGGTAAGTGCAACTATAAATTGTATGGATTAACTATACAACATAGTATATGTAATTATGTATGTATTTATTTGAATCCTTATCACTTATACACATATGACCGTTCATATATTCAAGAGTATGTTCACGAGTAACGATAGCTAATGTAAGAAAAAACACAATATCAACCGAGAGAGAGAGAGAGAGAGAGAGAGAGAGAGAGAGAGAGAGAGAAACAACAATCAGCTTGTGCGTGCGTACATCAATATATAAAATCTTAATTCACTTAATTTCCTCGTGAGACTGAGTGATAATATGTTTTAGAGAATGTTTAAGGAAAAGGAGAGAGAGAGAGAGAGAGAGAGAGAGAGAGAGAGAGAGAGAGAGAGAGAGAGAGAGAGAGAGAGAGAGAGAGAGAGATGTTACCATTAGTGGAGGACTTGTGACGAGCCGATTGAATGGGCGCAGACTGTATGCCATATTGCATAAAACTTGAAGTGACCAAAAGGTTTCCAGGTTAAGAACCTACAAGTTGGAGACCATTATTTGAATAGGATTGATCAAGATAATTTATCAGCAATTTCTACCTAACTAGTTTTCTCTAATCTCAAATGAAGGATTAAGAAATAGCAGGGTAACATTAATACACTGCGACTGACCGTTGGTCCCTCTATTAACTGGTTACCATTAAGTTAAAAGTGTTCGTGTTGAAAATGCCTAGGGCTAGGCCCTCTATAGATATTACGCAGTGGCGGATCTAGAAAACTTCAATTTTTGGGCCCCTATGGATTATATATATAAATATATATATATATATATATATATATTAAGAACCTATATATATATAATCATATATATAATTATATCTATAATATATATATATATATATATATATATATTTATATATTATATATATTATATATATATATATTATATATATTATATATGTATATAATGTATTATTATAGTCATATATTATATATATATAATATTATATATATTAATATATATTATATATATATACACACACAACAATATTATATATATATAGTTATATATATATAATATATATTATATATATATATATATATATATATATATTGTAGGTGTGTGTGTGTGTGTGTGTGTGTGTGTATATACATATATATACACAGACACACACATATATATATATATATATATATGTGTGTGTGTGTGTGTGTGTGTGTGTGTGTGTACACATAGACAGTACACATACATCAATAGTGATATATGTATGCACACGCACATATGTATGCACAGACATATAATTTACATCATATGCACATATATATTCTTTGTAATGAGATGGAGAGAGGGAGATTATAATTATGAAGATTGTTACATTGTTTCCCATAGCTATAGCTTACTAAGAAACCGCAGGTGGAGTTGCTTTGGTAAATACAACCATTAAACGCAAGGATGGATAAAAAAAAAACAATCTATTAAATAATCTTATTTCCAGTGTTTCTATAAATATTCTGCTTGTGTGCAGTGGGTACACATTATCGAAATTTAATTATTACTTTGAAATTTACACGTAATTCAGACAATGGGGGTGGGGGCACGGATCTAGGTCCCCCCCAACCCTACACCATATTCAATCCGCCATTGTTTTCTTGTAATATCTAAGTCTGAGACTAAAGAAAAACATTCTTTGAAGAAACAAAAAGAAAACAAATGACAATCCCATGATACGCAATTCCGCAGTAATGTTCATTTTTTTCGTAGGCCAAGCAACAAACCTAAAATATCTAATGAAAAAATAACTTGGATCCATTTAGTCACAGGCAGTAATTAGAATTGACTTTAAAAAATAGATTAATATTTTAAGAGACTGTTTTACAAAGTTGGTCTACTTTAGAATTTCAGTTTATATTTCTTTCCATCATTGAACACTGGTTTCATGATTATTACTTACACACAAACACATACACACCTACAAATATACAAACACATATACACTCACGTAGGCAATGTAAGAAAGCTAGCTTGAATCTTAAGAAAGTATAGTTGTATTAATTACAAGACCATTTACCTTGTACTGCTGGACGTAAGCAATGAAGCTGACGGTTGTCGTCGCTGGAAAATTATTTTTCGTCGCACCAGATTACTGTATTCCAAAATTCTATATCTATTACTGAATACTACCATGCAAATCCTAATATTTGTTCCATGTGAGACTCTGTCAAAAGTGGCTTCTTTGCCGGTGTTCAGTGATGTAAAACACCCGCGTGTAACTTCGTCTCACGGTTTGGGGTGTGATCATGATCATCAGTCTGGTTTATCGTTTAGAGTCAACTTCCTTTTGATTTCTATTTTTTCCTCAGTGGACGACTAATCGGCTTTCGTTAAGAGTGTGAGATGTGGGCACCTGTCTCATGGCAACGTTAAAGTCAGAGGAAGTGAGTGACCTGTGCTTTCCTGCCCAAACTTCTCGTACTCTCCACAACAGAGAATACTCTAGCGAAGGGGCTCTTAACAGCGGGTATCCAGACCCCTCGGAGGTATGAGAACCACATGCTGGGGTATGGGACTTGAACTTTGGATATTTGTATATGTTTGATTTTAATGTGTCTGTGTATACATGGGTATATTTTGTAAATAAATAACTATATAAAACTGTCAATGCTTTTGATTTTCTTGTGAATAATTTATTCCTAGCTATTCATACCTAAAGTGTGTAGTAAAATAAGTATATTAAGTTATATTGTCAAAAAATATGACTTGAGTGGACATAAGCAAAGGGGGTATGGGGCCATATTGGGCAATTCATTTGGGGTCTGGGGTCACCAATAGGTTAAGATCCCCTGCTCTGCGGATTTCCTTCATCAAAATATTTGCTTTCATTGATGCCAGCTAACTTTAGCAATTGCACAAACTACAGAGATTGTTATTACCATTGGTGATAATGTAATATCAATCCCGCTCGTTGAAGCAAACATGCAAATATTGCCATCGTGATGCAGAGCTCTACGACCAGAAATGCCCAATCTATATTCGAGATCTCTGTGTACGAATCCATCTGAGAAATTCAAATTACTTCGTACATATGCAATTCTATTCATGATCATTGAGTTTTAAATTGACAAATTTAACATTTACATAATTTTCAGCCAGGAGCCATCTAAAATAGCAGATTCATCAGCAATAGTAAACGAATAATAAAATATGAAGCAATTCATATCTCCTCTTATGCTTTGTTTAATCGAAAACGTAAAGCAAATGCCAGTATTTATTATTTATCATTATCGACATCCCAATTATGCCTTGAAATCTTTTTGACCCAGCATAGTCATATCAACTTCTTCAGTAAGGAAAATATATGTAGGCCATCAATGCTATTTTATTAGTTTTTTGCTGATTTATTCCCGTAATCTTGGGGGAGATGTTTCATTTCGCCTTCACGATATCATTTCCATTTCCATTACAGCTGCAAATCAATCGGGAATAAAGTCGATATTATAAATTCTTTTCTGACAGGAAATCATGTCGGTGAGCCCTATTCTAGATATAATAGTAATACTTTCAATTCACTTTCTCCGCAAATCTTTTCGAACCAGCATTAACAGTAAAGATTGATAATGGATATTGGGCGGGTGGGGTGGGGAAGGAATTGAGGAAGTCGACGGATCTGGCGTCACAGCAGCCTTAAACTTCGACGGAATTGCAAATGAGGACAATGGACACCTCAGTTTCGATGCTATTTTCGTTCTCCCTAAGTTCTTTTCTTCTTTGCTCTCTCTTGTTGCTGCTACATTTTTGCCCCAGTAAGATATTTGTTTTTATTTAGTAAGACGTGGTATGACAAAATCAGGAAATTAGCTACAGAAACTGGAGTAATATAATACAGTTATATTCTCACAAAGTCTCTCGGAAAATTGAATCAGCTTCACTTGATTAGATTCCAATAAACATTGGACCTCGTAGGAAGAGATACCATTAGCTAGTCTAATTTTTCTCTTTTTTTTTCTATAAAAATCATTGCAATTCTTTGCACCAAATCTACCAGGGAGGGTGAAAAAAAAAATCACAAATAATGGCAGTTTGGACGTGCTGTGACATACACAGAGTGGAGTGAAATTCGAAAAACATAAATTATTTAAGTTTGATTTTTCCTCCAGATATTCAGTAGTTGTCCCTTGAACAACTTTTTGTCAAAATGAGAGGATAATTGACTTACAATAAAACTGAATAAAAAATAGATTAATTAAATGCCTGCTACAACCAACGCAATTACTGTGATTAACTGAAAACTCATTAACGAAATTCTTTTCGCAGCAAATGAAGGAGCACTAGGCACGATCCCAAGATCCTGGAAAAACTAGAGGCTGAAGTAGCTCCAGGACTCATGCAGAAGAGTGTGATCCTAGAAACGGCGCACTTCGTAAGAAAAGTGATGGACTCCTAAGGAGGCAGGATGCAACCCGGAACCCCACACTATAAATACCACCGAGTCGAACTAGAGGACTGTGATAAAAAAAAGTAAATACAAAATAAATAATTAAATAAAAATAATAATAATAATGTAAGAAAGAGAGAGAAAAGAAAAAGAAAAAGAAAACAATTGATAAGTATTCAGACCTGAAAATAGAAATAAGAAGGGTATGGGATATGCCAATGGAATTTGTACCCATAATCATAGGAACACTGGGCACAATCCAAGATCTCTGAAAAGGAACCTGGAAAAACTAGCTGCCGGAGGTGCTCCAGGACTCATTCAGAAGAGTGTACTACGAGATTCAGCGCACATAGTGAGATAAATGATGGACTCCTAAGGAGACAGGATTAAACCCGGAACCCAACGCTATAGAAACCACCTAGTCGAATTGGATGACTGTGATAAACAAACAACAACAAGAACAACAACAGAAGAAGAAGAAGAAGAAGAAGAAGAACAACAACAACAACAACAACAACAAAACACACGAATTCCACATACGAAATGAGGTTCCCCGTTTCCAACTCTAGCATATTAAATTCATAGTTTCGAAGAATTTCCAGGATTCCAGTTATTATATCAACAATGTGATAATGGATTCATGAAGTTTCGCCCCATCGTGTAAACATAAATATTAAACTATCTCTAACATTAAGCTATTTAATGCCAATGAGAAATATGACAGTATCGAGGGAGCTACATAGCTCTGAATTTATTGAGAGAGAGAGAGAGAGAGAGAGAGAGAGAGAGAGAGAGAGAGAGAGAGAGAGAGAGAGAGAGAGAGAGAGAGAATGGTGTAGTGAGGAGGCTGGGGACTGTTGGAATTCAGGCTTTAAAAAAGTAATATGAGTAAGATGATGAAAGCAAAGACTCGAACCCAAAGAGCATTAGGGCTTCGAGTCCTGATAAAGAAAGGAAAGAACGAAATAGTGTCAACGAAGAAAGAAACGCTGTAAAAAAGATGCGAATTAGAATGTTTCGTTTGAAAGTAAAATTCGGAATAAACAAGAATGGTTCAGAAATAAAGAAAATATATCACAGAGATAATAGGTAGTTCATAAAACTACATTAAAACAAAATAAAGCAGAAACTGGAAAGATAAAAGACCAATAGTCTTCACGGATTGACATCTCTTCATCTTTACTCCTTCTCTGCTTCCGAGGACGAAAGCCATCAAACAGCTGCGGAAATTCCAAGTTGATCCCTTCACGAGATGGACCTGACTTTTCATCTGGAAATCTGGAAAGACGTCGTCTCGAGAAGAATGGTGCTCGGAATTAGGTGAAACACCTTATTTTGGAGACATAATTTCAAATAATAGCAAATTAGGACAAAACATCTGGTATGCCAACGGTGGTAAGAGGTTCCATTACATTACTTAACGAATTAATGAAATAGTTAAATGGTAATGGTGAAAAACAGATATAAGGAAGAAACGTGTCTTCGACACGTTTAATCTATTTAATCGAATCTTAATTGTGTGAGCTAAAACAATCAACAGAAGCTGCTGAAGAACCAGATAAATGAGGCTGTGAGTGACAGAACACAAAAATATAAGTATACTGCCATACATTCAAACTTGCGTAAATGCATCTATCTATCTATCCATCTATTTATCTATCTATCCATCTTCAGGTCCTTACATGTTTATCTATAATATATTCTACTAGCAAAAGAGGATATGTACATTAATGCTTTATGAGTACTGAGAAACAACTCTGTAGAAATATTGCATTCTTCATTTAGATGTGGATATAAAAAAACCCATAATGGAATATATATATATATATATATATATATATATATATATATATATATATATATATATATATATATATATATAAAATGAAAATTGAAGGCGGTTCTATCAACCAGTAGACATCAGTCGGTGCGAGGTGAAGGACAATCCTGTATTCCCATTATATGTACTTTTATTGTAGTTGTCACGTTTCAAGACATAAAAGTCCCATTTTCAAGCTAAAGAAAGATAAAACAAAAGTTAAAATCACAAAATCAGAATACAAATTAAAAGTTTGAAAGTTATACAAACATAAAAAAAAAAAAAAAAAAAAAAAAAATATTTAAAAGTAGGGAGGAGTCAGTATCATAAGGTACTGAAGGCACAGACCGAGTGACAACTGACAATTCGGGCCGGGTCAGCTTCGACTTGAACTCACGAGAGATACAGAGGTGTTGAGGAAGACTGGGCTGCAAACTGTGGAACGAGTTTTAATGAAGAGTAATTCTAAAATAGTTAAATACTGTTCGTTAGGGGATTGGCCTATAATTTTAAAATCTTTGTAATTCATGTCATGTTTACATATCTTTGTATGTTCGCGTTTACATGAAAACTCAGGATTAGTTAATTTGACACTTGTTCTGTAACTAACGCCTCGAGCTTGATGGCGCACACTACGCTGCCCATCATGCCTTCCCTACCCTCATGACAACCTAACTACCCTGCCTACAACCAGGTAGGACAAACAAGTTTCCGGGAGGAGGGTGGATGTGTCATGTCTCCCCTATCTTCCCGATCACCTACCTACCCCGACCCACCCGGGTTGGACAAACAATAAAGATTCACTTGGATTTTATTTATATAACATCGTTTATCTTTTGTAACTATAATCGCAATATAAATTTCCCTAATTTTATTTTGGAGAATTCTTATAATTACAGTTGTAATATCACTCCATTTCTTATTGCATACAGATGTAGCCATTTGTCGAGCTTATGCTTAGGTATCCTGGAATTTGGCCTTCATATTTGGTGTGATTCAATTTTTTTCCCTTTTACGACATTACTAAATTCGAATGAATTCATATTTTTGAGAACCTTACTTAATCACAGTTATACCTTCTCTTCTCTACAAAGAGAGTATTTTATTATTTTTTGTGGATGAAATCTTAGGCTGTGCTGCATTTATATTTCCTCTTACCGGTCTGCCTTGTAATACCAACCAGCCATTTCATTTTCTATTAACTCTGCGACTTTTTTAACTCTAGTGTAAAACACAGGGAATTCATTCTTTCTTCTGTTTTCCCAAACTCTTCAAACGTCCATCATTGAACAAGCGAGTCTCGTTTCATTGAAGGTCTATCCAAACTCTTTTTTTTTTTTCTTCCATCCCCTTATTCTAGTTGCCTTTGAGAATCAGCTGGATAGGTGCAATGTTCATCCTTCCCATCGGCGTTTGCCTTAAGAAAATACAGGACTATCAAGGCCCTGATATAAGCATTATATAAATGAAGGTAAAACAAATTATATCTGTTTACATTGTTTTCAATAGATAACAAGTTAGTATTTGTTATAGTCTATTATGTCTAAATCATTTATATTCCTAATTTTAAGAAATTAGAGAAGGACACAAGAGAGGAAAAGCACGAGGGGGATGATGAAATCAACCACAGACTATGGATTAAGGTGAGAGAAAGAAGAAGAAGAAGAAGAAGAAGAAGAAAAAGAAGAAGGAATCTGACTCATGGATTTGCTGTGGAAGTCAGAAACCTGTCCTGTCTCAGAACCCCAAACCGATAGGTAGTCCTCATTTGGCGATTCCTAAGAGGGACATCTGACCCACCACACGGGGTCTTCCTCTTAGGACTTATGAGTTGAAAAAGACTCTCTGAAAACCAAATGTTATGGAGTCAGATATCGGCTCCATAACACATGGAGTAAGCATCTTTCTTTGGATGACTAAGGAATATCTGGTTCGTGTTTTGAAAGATTGTATCATTTTATGCAATATATATATGACAATTTCATTACCTCTGTAACTGTTCATGTGTTTTATGTTTAATATACAACCTTCCTTTTAGACCAGACATTATAATAAATGCAAAAGCGTTTTAAAGGATTTTTAGAACCAAATATATCCACAGCGATAATCACGTCCTTTCGAGGATTCTTGAAGCCTCGATGACGTCATCATGTTTCCAGAGAGACTTGCAATGACTCCGGAACTCCGGCAGAAATTTCTTTTTCATTCATCCCATTTTCCTTAAGAAAGTGGGTTAAATCAATTAGTGGTGTAATAAAGGAATGTTTAGTTTTATTTGAAGCATAAATAACACATCTTTCTAATACAAGTAGGGGAAATATAATTGTTACACAATTTCTCATAAATTAGCATAATTATCTCTTATCCGAATTATTGAAAAGTATTACCCAAATCAGTACTCGCGTAAGAGACTAGATTCTTAAAAATATTTTTAATGATCATAATTTGAATTATGATGGTTAATTATATTATACAATACTATTTTGGAAGCGCTCATAATGAGTAGACATCAGGTAGCAAAGGCTCTCTGATGCCGCCTGGGGTCTGTGACGCTAGGCAACCTCACCAATCAATCACTAAACATATATTAAACCTTATTCAAGGGATACCTTACCGTGTAAGGTCTACCCTTGCCAACGATGGGTGGGCCACGTGGTTGTCCTTTGGGTGGGTCACGGAAGCTCCCTTTTTCTCGTCCTTCTCTTTTCTCACAAAAAAAAAAAAAAAAAAAAAAAAAACTTTATTTCGGTAACAATTTTTGGGATATTCCTTTAATTAATGTTTACTATTAAATACAAACCCAAAAGTCTTTATTTATCGTTTGCTTATCAATACAATAACTTATATAAATGTGGATTATCATGTATTGTGAATTTCTTAGGAATAATAATATGATTTACAGACATCCTCTT
>NC_061092.1:59948854-59964216 GCF_015104395.2 Macrobrachium nipponense
ATTAACTTCTTCAGTTAGGAAAATATATGTAGGCCATCAATGCTATTTTATTTGTGTTTTTTGCTGATTTATTCCCGTAATCCTTGGGGGAAATGTTTAATTTCGCCTTCACGATATCATTTCCATTTCCATTACAGCTGCAAATCAATCGGGAATAAAGTCGATATCATAAATTCTTTTCTGGCAGGAAATCATGTTGGTGAGCCCTATTCTAGAAATAATAGTAATACTTTCAATTTCACTTTCTCCGCAAATCTTTTCGAGCCAGCATTAACAGTAAAGATTGATGATGGAAGTTGGGCGGTTTTGGGGGTGGGGGAGGGAATTGGGGAAGTCGACGGATCTGGCAGCACAGCAGCCGTAAACTTCGACGGAATTGCAAATGAGGACAATGGGCACCTCAGTTTCGATGCTATTTTCGTTCTCCCTAAGTTCTTTTCTTCTTTGCTCTCTCTTGTTGCTGCTTCATTTTTGCCCCAGTGAGGTATTTGTTTTTATTTAGTAAGACGTGGTATGACAAAATCAGGAAATTAGCTGCAGAAATTGGAGTAATATAATACAGTTTTATTCTCACAAAGTCTCTCGGAAAACTGAATCAGCTTCACTTGATTAGATTCCAATAAACATTGGACCTCGTAGGAAGAAATACCATTAGCTAGTCCAATTTTTCTTTTTTATATAAAAATCATTGCAATTCTTTGAACCAAATATCATATTGTTATATCTACCAGGGAGGATAAAAAAAAAAATCCCAAATAATGGCAGTTTGGACGTGCTGTGATATACACAGAGTGGAGTGAAATTCGAAAAACCTAAATGATTGAAGTTTGATTTTTCCTTCAGATAATCAGTAGTTGTCCCCTGAACAACTTTTTATCAAAATGGAAGGATAATGTACTGACAATAAAACTGAATAATAAATAAGAAAAATTAAATACCTGTTACAACCAACGCAATTACTGTGATTAACTGAAAACTCATTAACGAAATTCTTTTCGCAGCAAATGAAGGAGCACTAGGCACGATCCCAAGATCCTGGAGAAACTAGAGGCTGGAGTAGCTCCAGGACTCATGCAGAAGAGTGTTATCCTAGAAACGGCTCACATAGTAAGAAAAGTGATGGACTCCTAAGGAGACAGGATGCAACCCGGAACCCCTCACTATAAATACCACCCAGTCGAACTGGAGGACTGTGATAAAAAAAAAAAAAAATGAAAGAGAGAGAGAAAAAAAAAGAAAAAAAACAATTGATAAGTATTCAGACCTGAAAATAGAAATAAGAAGGGTATGGGATATGCCAATGGAAGTTGTACCCATAATCATAGGAACACTAGGCACAATCCAAGATCTCTGAAAAGGAACCTGGAAAAACTAGTTGCCGAAGGTGCTCCAGGACTCATTCAGAAGAGTGTACTACGAGATACAGCGCAAATAATGAGAAAAGTGATTTGGAACTCCTAAGGAGAACAGAATTCAAACCCAAGAACCCAAACGCTATAGAAAACCACCTACTGGAATTGGGTGACTGTGATAAAAAAAAAATGAATAATAATAATAATAATAACAATCATAATAATAATAATGAGAAGAAGAAGAAGAAGAAGAAGAAGAAGAACAACAACAACAACAACAACAACAAAACACATGAATTCCACATGCGAAATGAGGTTCCCCGTTTCCAACTCTAGCATATTAAATTCATAGTTTCGAAGAATTTCCAGGATTTCAGTTATTATATCAACAATGTGATAATGAATTCATGAAGTTTCTCCCCATCGTGTAAACATAAATATTTAAATATCTCTAACATTAAGTATAGTTATTTAATGCCAATGAGAAATATGACAGTATCGAGGGAGCTACATAGCTCTGAATTTATTGAGAGAGAGAGAGAGAGAGAGAGAGAGAGAGAGAGAGAGAGAGAGAGAGAGAGAGAGAATGGTGTGCTGAGGAGGCTAGGGACGTGTTGGGATTCAGGCTTTAAAAAGTAAGATGAGTAAGATGATGAAAGCAAAGACTCGAAACCAAAGAGCATTAGGGCTTCGAGTCCTGATAAAGAAAAGAAAGAAAAAAGTGTCAACGAAGAAAGAAACACTGTAAAAAAGATGCGAATTAGAATGTTTCGCTTGAAAGTAAAACTCGGAATGAACAAGAATGGTTCAGATATAAAGAAAATATATTATACAGAGATAATAGGTAATTCATAAAACTACATTAAAAGAAAATAAAGCAGAAACTGGAAAGATAAGAGACCAATAGTCTTCACGGATTGACATCTCTGCTTGTTTAGTCCTTCTCTGCTTCCGAGGGATGAAAGCCATCAAACAGCTGCGGAAATTCCAAGTTGATCCCTTCACGAGATGGACCAAACTTTTCATCTGGAAAGACGTCGTCTCGAGAAGAATGGTGCTCGTAATTCTCTTCGTGTTGGTTCATACGTTGACATGATTTGAATTTTTACGACGCTAAGGAATTTAGCGGCAGCTAGGAAACTTTTCATTTGACACAAACACCTTCTCTCTCTCATCTCTCTCTCCTCTCTCATCTCCACTCTCTCTCTCTCTCCGTCTCTCTCTCTCTCTCTCCTCTCTCTCTCTCTCTCTCCAGGGAGAAGCATTCAGGGCAATATCGTTGATCACACGAATTATTGCCTTCGATCAAATCTCATCGAGGAACCTAATAGGTGAAAGACCTTATTTTGAAGACATTATTTCAAATAAGAGCAAATTAGGAGAAAACATCTGGTATGCCAACGGAGGTAAGAGGTTCCATTATATTTCTTAACGAATTAATACAAATAGTTAAATGGTAATAGTGAAAAACAGATATAAGGAAGAAACATGTCTTCGAAGCATTACATTTAACTTACTTAACCGAATCTTAATTGTATGTGCTAAAACAATTAACAGAAGCTGCTGAAGAACCAGATAAATGAGTAATGAGAAATAACTCTGTAGAAATATCGCATTCTTCATTTAGATATGGATATAAAAAAACCATAATGGAATATACACACACACACACACACACACACACACACACACACACACACACACACACATATATATATATATATATATATATATATATATATATATATATATATATATATATATATATATATATATATAAAGTGAAAATCGAAAGCGGTTTTATCAACCAGTAGACATCAGTCGGTGCGAGGTGAAGGACGATCCTGTATTCCTATCATATGTACTTTTATTGTAGTCGCCACGTTTCAAGACATAAAAGTCCCATTTTCAAGCTAAAGAAAGATAAAACAAAAGTTAAAGTCACAAAATCGGAATACAAATTAAGAGTTTAAAAGTTATACAAACATAAAAAACAAGTATAAAAGTAGGGAGGAGTCATTACCCTAAGGTGCTGAAAGCACAGACCGAGTGACAACTGACAACTGACAATTCGGACCGGGTCAGCTTGGACTTGAACTCACGAGAGATACACAGTTGTTGAGGAAGACTGGGTGTTTAACTGGGGAACGAGTTGTTTAATGAAGAGTAATTCTAAAATAGTTAAATGCTGTTCGTAAGGGGATTGGCCTATAATTTTAAAATCTTTGTAATTCATGTCATGTTTACATATCTTTGTATGTTCGCGTATACATGAAAACTCAGGATTAGTTAATTTGACACCTGTTCTGTAACTAACGCCTCGAGCTTGATGGCGCACACTACGCTGCCCATCATGCCTTCCCTATCCTCACGATCACCTAACTACCCTGCCTACAACCAGGTAGGACAAACAGGTTTCCGGGAGGAGGGTGGATGTGCCATGTCTCCCCATCTTCCCGATCACCTACCTACCCCAACCCACCCGGGTTGGACAAACAATAAAGATTCACTTGGATTTTATTATATATGATATCGTTTATCTTTTCTAACTATAATCGCAATATAAATTTCTCTAATTTTATTTTGGAGAATTCTTATAATTACAGTTGAAATATCGCTCGATTTCTTATTGTAGCCATTTGTCGAGCTTATGCTTCGATATGCTGGAATTTTGCCTTCATATTTGGTGTCATTCAATTTTTTCCCTTTCATGACATTACTAATTTAGAATGAATTCACATTTTTGAGAACCGTACTTAATCACAGATACACTTTTTCTTCTCCACTAAGAGAGTATTTTATTATTTTTTGTGGATGAAATCCTAGGCTGTGGTGCATTTATATTTCCTCCTACCGGTCTGCCTCGTAATACCAGCCAGCCATTTCATTTTCTATTCACGCTGCGACTTTTTTTACTCTAGTGCAAAGCACAGGGAATTCTTTCTTACTTCTGTTTTCCCAAACTCTTCAAACGTCCATCATTGAACAAGCGAGTCTGTCGTTTCACTAAAAGTCTATCCAAACTTTTTTTTTTCCTTCATCCCCTTATTCTAGTTACCTTTGAGAATCAGCTAGATAGGTGCAATCTTTATACTTCCCATCGACTTTTGCCTTAAGAAAATACAGGACTATCAAGGCCCTGATATAGGCATCATATAAAAGAAGGTAAAAAAATTATATCTGTTTACATTGTTTTCAGTAGATAACAAGTTAGTATTTGTTATAGTCTATTGTCTAAATCATTTATATTCCTAATTTTAAAAATTAGAGAAGGACACAAGAGAGGAAAAGCACGAGGAGGATGATGAAATCAACCACAGACTATGGATTAAGGTGAGAGAAAGAAGAAGAAGAAGAAGAAGAAGAAGAAGAAGAAGAAGAAGGAATCTGACTCCTGGATTTGCTGTGGAAGTCAGAAACCTGTCCTGTCTCGGAACCCCAAACCGATAGGTAGTCCTCATTTGGCGATTCCTAAGAGGGGCATCTGACGCACCACACGGGGTTTTCCTCTTTGGACTTATGAGCTGAAAAAGACTCTCGGAAAACCAAATGTTATGGAGTCAGAAATCGGCTCCATAACCCATGGAGTAAGCATCTTTCTTTGGATGACTAAGGAATATCTACTTTGTGTTTTGAAAGACTGTATCATTTTATGTAATATTTATGAGAATTTCATTACCTCTGTAACTGTTCATGTGTTTTATGAGTAATATACAACCTTTCTTTCAGACCAGACATTACAATAAATGCAAAAGCGTTTTAAAGGATTTTAAAGAACCAAATATATCCATATCGATAATCACGTCCTTTCGAGGATTCTTGAAGCCTCGATGACGTCATCATGTTGCCAGAGAGACTTGCAATGACTCCAGAACTCCGGGAGAAATTTCTTTCTCTTTCATCCCATTTTCCTTAAGACAGTGGGTTGAAGTGGTGTTTGGATATCCATTTAAAATTCAATTAGAGGTGTATTAAAGGAATGTTAAGTTTTATTTGAAGCATAAATAACACATCTTTGTAATACAAGTAGGGGAAATATAATTGTTACACAATTTCTCATAAATTAGCATAATTATCTCTTATCTGAATTATTGAAAAGTGTTACCCAAATCAGTACTCGCGTAAGAAACTAGTTTCTTAAAACTTATATAATTGTGGATTATCATGTATTGTGAATTTCTTAGTAATAATAATATGATTTACAGACATCCTCTTCCTTCTCACTTCACTTCCCATCAAACGGAGCTAATTCCAATTGTGTCCAAACTCTCGGACCATACCTTTAACTGATTTATGTACAGATAATCAGATTTGTCGTTTAACAGTTCCTATATTTATATTTGCCTGCAACAAAGAAAACAATATTATATCTATCTTTTCCTTATACTTACTTGAAGTTCAGAAACAGAGTCTGTCTAATTACGTTTGCAAAAGCGTGTAGGAAGTACATGCAGTGTTTAAATAAGTAAAAATTGACGAATTTCCTCATAATTGCATCTTACTGATTAAATATATGGTATCCTAGATTATGCTACCATCACAATTATGGGAGTTTCCAATTATCAACAGAATCATCATCGTCGCATATAAAATGGTTGATAAACTCATGTATATGACATCAATCATGTATTCAATATTTTATTGTTGAATGGACAGATACATTTCAAAGAACATCTATTATCTGTAGTTCATAAAGATATAGAAATAAAGAAAACTAAAAATATAATAACATTTTAGCATTAGATTATCGCATTGATTAGGGCGACCACGTGGACACTTCCATCCATTTTTTCCAGAGAGGGAATTCGATGTATTTTTCCTCAAAATTGAGAAGCTGATGCCATCTATTGGTTGGACGACAGCATTTTGTTATAATTCCTTTTTTCATAAACTAAAGACTCAGATCCATTGGAATATCCAAAGTACATTTTTTATTAGAATAACATTTCCTTAGTGCTTCGTAGATGTAAGACGACCAACAATAATAGGGGCGTTCATGTGTTGTCACTGAGAAGAATAAAACGATTCTATATATATATAAAAGAATAGCATTCTTTATTTAATATTTTTAGGCGGTTATATAACATAAAGTGGTACGTTTACGTGGCTTATCTTCATCTAAACCTGACAAGTTGGCAATTCTGACAGTACCTGGTTCAAGGAATGCCAAAAATACCAACCAAAAAGTAAAGAATTCGTGTTAACATAGAGAAATAGACAACGATTACCCGGAGAATTTAAACGCATAAGAAACAAACTTCAGCCAGTTATCATTTTTATCTTGTCAAATAACATTCAAAGTGGTACATTGACGGTGGATTCCTTCTCTCAGAATCGAGAAGGTTGGCAATTCCAGTTGTACCGTCTCCAAGGAGGGACAATAATTCGATTCCATTAATATTTTTCATTGATCGAATGTTTTTACTTGAAGCAGAGAATAATAAAATATTCTAGTTAATTGAAATATGGGATTTAAAAAGGAAATTAATGTATAAATGAGAATAATGAGTATATTTCAATAATAAATATAAATGTCAAAAAATGAAATTTATGAAATATAAAATTTTAATAATAATAATATTAATAATAATAATAAAAGACCAGCTCCTGATAGACAAAATGGTAATGAAGAACAGTAGGAGAAGGAAAACCAACCTAAGCATGGCATGGATAGACTATAAGAAAGCCTTCGACATGATACCACACACATGGCTAATAGAATACCTGAAAATATATGGGGCAGAGGAAAACACCATCAGCTTCCTCAAAAATACAATGTGCAACTGGAATACAACACTTACAAGCTCTGGAATATGACTAGCAGAGGTTAATATCAGGAGAGGGATCTTCCAGGGCGACTCACTGTCCCCACTACTCTTCGTAGCAGCCATGATTCCCATGACAAAAGTACTACAGAAGATGGATGCCGGGTACCAACTCAAGAAAAGAGGCAACAGAATCAACCATCTGATGTTCATGGACGACATCAAGCTGTATGGTAAGAGCATCAAGCAAATAGATACCCTAATCCAGACTGTAAGGATTGTATCTGGGGACATCAGGATGGAATTTGGAATAGAAAATGCACCTTAGTCAACATACAAAAAGGCAAAGTAACGAGAACTGAAGGGATAAAGCTACCAGATGGGAGCAACATCAAACACATAGATGAGACAGGATACAAATACCTGGGAATAATGGAAGGATGGCATATAAAACACCAAGAGATGAAGGACACGATCAGGAAAGAATATATGCAGAGAATCAAGGCGATACTCAAGTCAAAAATCAACGCCGAAAATATGATAAAAGCTATAAACACATGAGCAGTGCCAGTAATCAGATAGTGGAATGGGCGAAGGCAGAACTCCGCAGCATAGATCAGAAAACCAGGAAACATATCACAATACACAAAGCACTAGACCCAAGAGCAAATAAGGACAGACTATACATAACACGAAAGGAAGGAGGGAGAGGACTACTAAGTATAGAGGACTGCGTCAACATCGAAAACAGAGCACTGGGGCAATATCTGAAAACCAGTGAAGATGAGTGGCTAAAGAGTGCATGGGAAGGACTAATAAAAGTAGACGAAGACCCAGAAATATACAGAGACAGGAGAATGACAGACAGATCAGAGGACTGGCACCACAAACCAATGCACGGACAATACATGATACAGACTAAAGAACTAGCCAGCGATGACACATGGCAATGGCTACAGAGAGGAGAGCTAAAGAATGAAACTGAAGGAATGATAACAGCGGCACAAGATCAGGCCCTAAGAACCAGATATATTCAAAGAACGATAGACGGAAATAACATCTCTCCCATATGTAGGAAGTGCAATACGAAAAATGAAACCGTAAACCACATAGCAAGCGAATGCCCGGCACTTGCACAGAACCAGTACAAAAAGAGGCATGATTCAGTAGCAAAAGCCCTCCACTGGAGCCTGTGCAAGAAACATCAGCTACCTTGCAGTAATAAGTGGTACGAGCACCAACCTGAGGGAGTGAAGGAAAACGATCAGGCAAAGATCCTCTGGGACTATGGTATCAGAACGGATAGGGTGATACGTGCAACAGACCAGACGTGACGTTGATTGACAAAGTCAAGAAGAAAGTATCACTCATTGATGTCGCAATACCATGGGACACCAGAGTTGACAAGAAAGAGAGGGAAAAAGATGGATAAGTATCAAGATCTGAAAATAGAAATAAGAAGGATATGGGATATGCCAGTGGAAATCGTACCCATAATCAAAGGAGCACTAGGCACGATCACAAGATCCCTGAAAAGGAATCTAGAAAAACTAGAGGCTGAAGTAGCTCCAGGACTCATGCAGAAGAGTGTGATCCTGGAAACGGCGCACATAGTAAGAAAAGTGATGGAATCCTAAGGAGGCAGGATGCAACTCGGATTCCCACACTATAAATACCACCCAGTCGAATTGGAGGACTGTGATAGAGCAAAAAAAAAAAAAAAAAAAAAAAAATAATAATAATAATAATAAAATATGCAGGGAGCAGACCTTCTTTAATAAATGTTTCGTCGAAAATAATTGCAGTTATCAACGAATTAATCTTATACACAGTCTTTGAAATTCCTCTGATAATTCGTTTTACTGACTCAGCTACGCTGTTGAGATGTAATTCAGTACCCAAATTTGTCTTAATTAAGAGAAGTGTCAAAAAATATTTTATCAAAGATATTTTATTTTAGTTTTTGATAAATCTTTTTGATCGGTATAGAAACCAGGACAGTAACTTCAACGGGATCTTGGTAGCTATCTGGTGTTTGTGGTATTTTCCCCGGACGCTTTCCGATGGTGCAGACATCTAGTCATTTAGATGCGTGGGAGAAGATCCTTACGATCAGATTCCTCCTGGAACTTGATGCTGGATTAATATTTACGGGAAGAAAAGTTAATCGGGCAATATAAAAGCAAGCACTTCAGGTAAATAAGGAGATAGATATAATTTTACCATCAGTCATAGAGGCACATGGCATACATTTCTCCCTCCTTGCTAAACCCATTGAATTTTTCTTGCGACAAAAATACCCTGGAAATAAGAATATGATGAAATTCAAACCCTCTCCAAGTTTAGCACTCATAGCATCACCTTTTGTATACTTCGTGATCAAGTTATTCATATTTATTTTATATACATATAAAATTGCAGAAACTATAATCACTGAGGGATTCGGGACTTTTAATAGTAACCTTTTCCATGTTTTGTTTCAACCTGCAGAAATATATATATATATATATATATATATATATATATATATATATATATATATATATATATATATATATATATATATATATATGCTATTATGATTTTTTCTTGGAAAGTAGAGAGTTTTTCTCTTTCTTTCATTTCCTTTGTTTATTTCCTAGAAGAAAACTTCTTTTCTTAATGAAAATTTTTCATGTACGCGTTTAATAAATGAGAGAGAGAGAGAGAGAGAGAGAGAGAGAGAGAGAGAGAGACGAGAGAGAGAGAGAAGAGAGAGAGAGAGAGAGAAAAGGAAGGAATCTGTGGGAGAAAAAGAACTGAGGAGGATTTCAGACTGCCGTGTTCTAGGTAAGAACTGCAGAAGAAGGTCCCGGAAATTGAACACTGGCTCAACTTTGATTGTAGCCTCTCTCCACTGGAATTGGATTCTGCTTGTGATTCTGTGGGGAAGGAATTTCTATTTATTCCCAATCTTTTTCTCCTTTTGTCTCTGCATTTAGTTTTTGTTGTTTCCTCATATCTATATCAATAATTATTTATGATTTATATTTTTCACTGTTGTAAATTTTCCCATTTTTGTGTGAAAGAATTTTTTTATGTATTAAATGATACAACTATTATTTTATGCTCATATTTTTACAATTCCTGTAGAATGAACATTCATCCGGTGTCTAATTTACTATTTTTGAGGCATTTTTCTCCTTTAAATTTTATTCCTTCTTTAATATAAACTTTGTCCTATGATTTTTGTTGATGCAATATTTAATTGAACCTTTGTATATTACTTTGATCGTTAAACCTGTGACTATCATTAATCTTACTTTGAAAAGCCCTGACGAAATTCTTTTCCATTTTTGAGCTCACGCTTTCCCCTCCCTAAAATATGATTAGATCATTTCATGTAAAGTACATATAAATGCTTTTAGCTTTAAACCTCAAAGAAAAAAATCATTAATATAAGGTTTACAAAAAATGTCAAAATAAGCTTGACTAAAAAGTCGTCTTCGGTTTCATTTTTTAGCAAATTTGATAACACAATTACTGTTATGTTCTAGGAATAGAGGGTTATACGCTTCTCCTTGCTACGTCTTTATCAACAGCAAAAAGAAAAAACTAGGTTTATGAAAGCACTCAACCTGTCGATGTCAAGGATTTAAGCCTAAAAGCATAATGAATCATTTTCAAGCCTTACGAAAAACTACGAAAATGTGGAGAAAACGTAAATTGGAAACAAATACATTGTTGAAAACATAATTTCATGCTTCGCTAAGCATAAAATAAGGCTTTAATTATTTCTGAACATTTTACTCTGATATTGAGCCAGCATTTCATCTTTGTCTCCATGAGTATACCTTTCTGTAGTAATATTTGTCTTATAGTTGAATTATGGGTGAGATCTTTTGTTGTAAATTGGTTTTAAGAATCATGAAATTATTCTGTAACTAAGTTAACTTTGTAGGGTATCTCTTTTACATGATTGCTGTTAAGGCCATACAGATTATGGATTAACCTAAGAAGAAGAAGAAGAAGAGAAAAGAAGAAGAAAAAGAAGAAGAAAGAAAGAAAGAAAAGGAGTCTGGATTCCTGGATTGACGGGGGACGCCAGGAACTTGTCCTGTCTCGGAACCCCAAACCGAGAGGTAGTCCTCATTCGACGATTCCTAAGAGGGGCTTCAGACCCACCACACGGGGTCTTCCTCTTAGGACTTATGAGCCGAAAACGACTCTCGGGACACCAAATGTTACGGAGTCAGAAATCGACTCCAAAACAAACGGAAGGCCCGAGGCTCTTTACTTCGGACAATCCAGGAGTCGGAGTGTACAGAATCCTTTGGATGACTAAGGAATATCTGCTTCATGTTTTGAATGACTGTATCATTTTATGTAATATCTATGGCAATTTCAGTTACTCTGTAACTGTTCATGTGTTTTATGTTTGATATACAACCTTTCTTTCAGACCAGATATTATAATAAAAGTAAAAGCCCTTCAAAAGATTTTTAAGAACCAAATATATCCATATCGATAATCACGTCCTTTCGAGGATTCTTGAAGCCTCGATGACGTCATCATGTTGAGAGAGAGACTTGCAATGACTCTGGAACTGAAGGAGAAATTTCTTTCTCATTCATCCCATTTTCCTTAAGACAGTGGGTTGAAGTGGTCTTTGGATATTCATTTAAAAATCAATTATTGGTGTTTTAAAGAAATATTAAGTTTTATTTGTAGCATAAATAACATATCTTTCTAATAAAGTAATGAAATTATAATTGGTGAAATATATATCATAAATTAGCATAATTCTCTCTTATCCAATTTGTTAAATAGTATTACCCAAATCAGTACTCGTGTAAGACGTGAGTTACTTAAGAATATTTTTAATCGTCATAATTTAAATTATGATGGTTAAGTATATTACACAATATTATTTAGAAAGCGTGGAACACGCCGTAGACATCAGGGAGCAAAGGCTCTCTGATGCTGCCTAGGGTCTGTGACGCTAGGCAACCTCACAAATCAATCAATAAACATAAAGAGGACCTCATTCGATGGATTCTCGCCCTATAAGGTCTACCCTTCCCAATGGTGGGTGGGCCTCGGGTTGTTTTTGGGTGGGTCACGGAAACTCCCTTTTTCTCGTCTTTCTCTTTTCTCACGAAAACCTCTTGAAGTCGCTGACACAATTGTTGGGATAGTTATTTAATGTTTACGTAAAAATCTTTATTTATCTTTTGTATATCAATACAGTTCTTCGTTTTCTCTCACCTCACTTCCCAATTCCCATCAAACGGAGGTAATTAATTCCAATTGTGTCAAAACTCTTAATGTCGCCGAGATAGTCACTATCCATGAAGAGAGTCGACGGAGAATTCAATGACGCTCAGAACAAACCCAAGAAAAAAGAAAAACGTTTTTCCTAATTACTCCAGTGACGATGAATTTACCACGAACCCTTTATTGCTGTTCTTGTTTAATCTTGTTTCGTTTACTAGTCTGTGTTGATCGTTTTGTGATGGGTACACAATTCTATTACTTACTTCCGATTTTTCTTTACTGAATGGTGACTTTCCTTTTTTCTAGTCTTAGTTGGACAGGGGGAAGTACAAGTTCTGTTTTTTTTTTTTGTTGGAATTGTTTGTATTTTCATTATAGTTCTTCTTCCGTTTGTGAATTATTCTGGCTTATATATTTATGTATATAATTAGTATATATATTATAGTATATATATATATAAATATATATATCTATATATATATATATACGTATATGCTATATATAATTATATATATAGATATATAATATATATATATATATATATATATATATATCTATATATATATTATATAATATATATATAATATATCTATACGGTATATATATATATATATATATAGAGAGAGAGAGAGAGAGAGAGAGAGAGAGAGAGGAGAGAGAGAGAGAGAGAGAGAGAGAGTGCGCACGTGATTAAATGCCATCCACGAGCATTGGTGTCGTCTGAGGCCTTTCACTGCTTACTAGTCCAGTTTAAATATATATATTATATATATATATATATATATATATATATATATTTATATGTATATATATATAATGAAGTTAATAATGCCCACCAATTTTTACTTTAAATAAATCTGCCTTAAAACTGAGCTCCGTCTTCTCGACGGAAAGTGGTCTAATCATCCATGAAAACGACCAACTCCCCAAAGACAAAGAAAGTTGACAAAAACAAATGAATTTGATTTCATACGAAAATCAAGACACAGAAACTCCTTGGTAATTACCCTCGTTAAAGTCTGGGTTCAAACGAAAATAAAATTTAATGATGTGAAAAGCAACTGAAGAGATTTTGTTCCTTCAACACTGTCTAGTCAAGAGGATTTGGAAAACGCTGAAAATATGGAATAGAGTTCACGTCAAGCATATACACATATTCACATACACACACACATATGCGCGCGCACACACACAACCTCCCTCCCCCCCCCACCCACACACACACACATATATATCCGATAAGATTATATTATATATATATATATATAATATATGATATAAATATTATATATTTATATACAATATTATATATACACATATATGCATATATATTAATACTAATATATATATATATTATTATATATCTATATATATATATATATAATTTAGATTTATATATATATATAATATATATCATATATTCATCTAATCTATTCTATACTCTCTATAATATATCTATCTATATCTACCATATAATATATATCTATATATATTTATATATATATCTATATGCTATACAAATATATATATATATATAATATATCTTATATATATCCATTTATTCCCCATTACATAATTAATTAATTAATGTTAAATGTATGCACATCACACTTCTCTCTTTTCAAAGGCAACTGTTCCTAAGTCTTTTAAATGTGCCCTACCTCTTCGATGGTTTTTTTCAAAACCTCGTGTCCTCAGAACCGTCCTTTTCTCTGTCTCAGGAGAATGTGGCTTTTCTCCTCAAATGTCGGGTGGTTGGACCCATCATTACACACACAAACGCACGTAGCTATCAGACACACCTTAAAATCCCACAGTAACTGGTTGTACGGACCTCTGACCTCACAATGCATAGTCATCAATTCCTTCATTTCAAAAAAGGCTCTCGCTAGGCTCTCAGAGTCTCCAAGCCAAGAAGGCTGATGCACCACGATTCACCAACACATTTACTTTCTTCTTTAATACGGCTCGGCCACCTTTGTCTTTTGTGCACTCCTGTCGCACACCTCATCAGCAACTAATGCACAATGTTTTAATTTGGCACATGATTTAGGGCTACCTCCGTTGCTGGGACCCTCGTGCCTCGTCGGATGCACAGAAGTTTAAGAACTCCTAACACACAAATTGTGATCAGTATGACGGCTAGCATAAATGCAATCACTGGAATAATGTAACGTTCATTGAAGAAAAACTCATCCTCGTCACTATCCTCCAATGGTGGGATTGTAACAGTCTCCACTGTAGGCGGAACTTGTCGAATAGTTGTAGACGCAGGCTGAGCACGCAAACCATCTGGAAACAACTCAGCACACGCCATTATTCAGCATCTGCGACCCTCGTAAGTGTATCCAACATCCCCTCTTCACCAAACTGTAGATTCAACGTTTTCTACTGAAGTAAACGTGGTCACCACTTCGTTATCAAAGGAAATATCCCGTAACTTCCATGTAAGTGCGACTCGCACCCGCCTCGTAGGAGATTGTAGACTACTGATCCACCGACGACATCTCATCCGTTGCAAAGGCAATCCATAGCATCGCCACTCGTGTGTAGACTCAACTCGACCTCTGGTATTGTAGAACTAAGCCGTTTCCATAGTCACCATCTCGTGAAGTTGGGAATTCTCTAAAGTCATCGTGTGTCCGTATTTAATGTCTACATGACCATAGAATAACTAAATTTTTGTTTTACCACACAAATCTGGCATTAATTATTATACTCAATCTCCTAGTCAAATATTAAAAATTCCTCACTAAACAAAATATAATCTTTACCAATGAATCCTCACAAATAATTATATATCTGACAAACATACTATAAAAAAAGAGCCCCCATAATGTCTAACAGCAAAACCCTTTTGCTGTTTATATAACTCATATACCCCGATAAATTATATCTCCTGTCTAAAATAGAAATGCTATGTAAAGCTTAACCCCAATTACGACATCTCTCATAGGAAAAGAAAAGAAAATAATAATAACATTAATAA
>NC_061092.1:59964716-59989716 GCF_015104395.2 Macrobrachium nipponense
TAATAACATTAATAATTAAACTTTCCCCATTACAAAACGTAACGTACACAGACAAAAAATAACATGTATGTAATCCAACGCTTTCCCCCATAAATGCAGTATGTATCACTACGGAATTTGCTACCGCAACATATCTCATCGACCGGAAACGACCCCATACACATCCTTATGGAATGCCATAATCAACATCTCTGAAAATAGTGCAAATCTCCGAGTAATCAACTCCGAAAGGAAAAAATAAAAAACAGCATATCAGATGTTAACGTAATTTTTCAGTTTTTAGTCAACCTTGTGATTTGTTAACATTTAATATTAAGACATTTTAGTATTTAAGTATTTATTTTTAAGGAAATTTGTATTGTATATATTTACGAAAGTTAAGTTTTAGTGTGTGAATTTTGCGCCTCCTCCCACCCCGCTCGTTAAAATTTTTGAATTTACCCTTTTAACACTCGTATCTTTTTGTTTACGTTTGGGTACGTGACTGAATGGAGCCCTCGGTGAAGGAGGTGAGAAGTGACAAAAAGAGTGTTTGGGCAGACAGTTCGGGCTATCTACAGAGGCTGTCCTTTTTTTGCTCTGCAGCTGCCGCTCTTAATATATTTTATCGACGCTTTTGGGAGTACTTTGAGCCGCCCTTCGCAGGTACACATCTGGCCACCTGCGGTGTTGTGTACGCTGTACTTTGAGTGCTGTCCTTTGCAGGTACGCTTCTGGCCACCTGCGGTGTTGCGTCCTGCTTGTATTGCAGGTGATTTGTGCCACCTGCGGACTTATCTCACTGCCACCTCAGTGGAAGAGTTTTCCTGAGGTGTTAGAAGCATTTGCTTTTCCAGGACGCCTTGGTTATTGCAGCTGTGGGGGCCTTGATGCCCGTTAGAAGTCAAGTAGGGAGACAGATCCCAGGTAAGCGTTCCTTTTTGTATGGTCGTGCAGGACCTCTCGACTCCTCCTTCCTGGTGCTTCTGTACTCCCCTGTTAGCAGAGTTCTGAAATTGTTTGGATCACGGCCTACTGTAAGGCAAGACCTTTATTATTAGTCCTGGATCACGGACACCCCTTCTGAGTGTGAGGAGATATTTTTTTTGTTATTATTTGTATATATATATATAGATATATCTTATAATGAACTGTTGAGACAGTTGGAATTTGCTGCCTTTTCCCCTTTTTTGTTTGTTTTTTTTGGTTTATAATTATTCTTATGGTGTTAACAGCCTCGTGGCTTTTATATTTGTTTATATTATAAGTTTAGATTATCAACATAGGTAGGAGATTAAGTGTTTTCTCCCTGTTACTCTTCGCCTTCCTTCCCATCCTATTTAGTTATAGGTAATGGTTATTTTATTCATTTTGATCTGGCCAGTATATTGCATATTTTGTTGTATTTGCATTCATGTGTTTCTCTCTATCTCTGTTTAGGGCTTAGTTTTAGTAGTTAGGAATACCAGGGATTATTTAAGGACTAGATTTGTCCTTTGGCGTCACAAGGTTGACTTTGATTATTTTTGTTTGTTAATAAATATTGTTGAGTGTTTCTGAGTGTGTTTTCGTCCCATTGACCATCTTTTACTGGATACTCTGTAAACAACACTGAGTGTACATCCCCTTTAGTGCAGACAAACCTGCATCACGGCCCAACAAGGGTCGTAACAATTGGCGACCGTGACAGGATTGATGTACTCAGGGGTATCTGGTATTTTGGTCTGTGGAGCGACACTTGGGTGATCTCTTCAATATTTATTTTGTAGTATTGCCTTTCTCCCTGAGTTATTAATTTTTGGCCAAGATGGAAGAGTTTAACTTTGACCAGCTGAATTTTTGGGGTCTCGCTGACTGCCCTAAAGTACTTGCCTGATTTTAAATAGGAAACATTTAGTTGCTTGTGCACAGTGGTTGGGTGTTCTTTTGCTGAAGTCAGCGGGCACTAAGAGAGATTATATTGGAGGCTGTGAAGGGTAAGATTGCCCAGGATTTAGCTGAGGCCGAACATTTGGTTTGGTGAGTGAAAGTGAAGTAGAAAAGTGATGGTGAAGATAGTATTAATGATGATTGGAAGAGGATAGGTTGAGCGTGAGAGCTGGTTTGACTTTGTTTGAGGATCCTCCTCGTACAGGTATTATTTATGAAGGTCCCTCGAATATACCTAAGGCTAATGTGTCAAATAATCCATTTTTGCCCCCCCTTAATTCTTTGCCAGTCGAACCCCTTGCTTCTGTTCATACTTCGGGTGAATCTAAGGAGGAGGTAGAATATAAATTAATTTGTAAACGAATTGAATTAAAGAAAATAGAATTTGAGGAGAACGAGCGGGTGAGGCGTCACGAGTTAGAGATGGTGAAGTTGAATATAGAGATGGCTAGGTTACAGGGAGCCAATTTGGTCAGTTCCCCTAAAGGTATGTTTCAGGAACGGTTTAATTTAGGTGCAGCACTAAAGTTGGTGCCAGTCTTTGATGAAAACAATGTCCCTGAATTTTTCAAAGCCTTTGAGCGTGTTGCCGCCGGTTGTCTTGGCCCTCCGAAAATGTGGACTGTTTTAATACAATGTAGGCTGGTGGGCAAGGCTATCCGGGTGTACAATGCCTTGGAGGAGGGAATTGCCAGGGACTATCATAAGGTCAAAGCTCTGGTATTAAAATCCTATGATCTGGTTCCCGAGGCCTATCGCCTCAAATTTAGGAATTATAATAAACATCCTTCACAGTCTTATGTAGAATTCGCTCGGGTCAAGGAGGAACAATTTGACGACTGGCTGAAAAGCCGACAAGTGGTGTCTTTTGCAGCGTTGCGGGAATTGTTGCTCCTTGAAGAGTTCAAAAAGGCATGTAGCAAAGAGTTGAGGGTCCATCTTGAGGAGGTCAAAGCATTGACCTCCTCATGAAGTTGAAGTAGTGCCGCTCAGTTGGCAGATGAATATGTGTTGACCCATCGCTCTGGCAATGGTAACTTTGGGTACAGGGTTTTAAATGATCCCTCTTCCCGTGCCCACAGTAGTGGAAGGAGGGGAGAACCACCTTCGTTGACTCCTAATATTCCCAAGATTAATAATGCTAATTCTTTTTCAGATGGTAGGAATGTTGGTAGGAGTCTCAGGTAGGGTCTCCAAATCCCCCTTGTGTCTTTGTTAACAGAGGTACATCTAATTCCTGGTAATAATCAAAGTACAATAATTAATAATGGTAACAGAGGTACTGGACGTAGAGTAACCGTTTTTTTTTGGTGTGACAAGCCAGGTCATTTCCAGAACCAGTGCAATGCCCGTAGACGATATCTTGAGAGAAAACGGCCAAAATCCAAAACCAGTTTCATTAATTTCTGACAGGTCCAGTTCTTGTGATAATCAAATGGAAAAATCTGTAGTTAGTAGTAAGGTAGATAATAGTAGTAGTGACACTTCTAATAAAAAACAGTTGTGACTCAATTTTGACAAATATGTATGGCCAGGTAAAATTGTTCTTGGATCTAAGATTATCAAAGTAAAGTTCTTGCGGGACACTGGTTCAGCTCGGTCTCTTGTGTTGAGGGATACCTTAAAAGGTTGTAAAGAGTATTCAGGGAATTATGTTGTTCTGGGAGGGTTCCCGAACACTGTTGTTTCTGCTCCGTTGGTGGATGTCAGGTTGTCTTTCCTGGATGTGATAAGGTTACCGAGTTGGTCGTTGTTGATAGTCTCCCCATCTGGGATTGACGGTATTTTGGGCAATGATAGGTCAATAGTGAGGGTCAGGAATTATTTCCCATATTGTCCATTAATGCATGTCCCATAGCTTATAACAACCCGTGCCACAGCAAGAGCTGCTAATCTACTTGATGTAGATGATGATTTAATGCTTAGTAGTTTAGAAGTAGATGTAGAAAGGCCCGGAGGTCAGTAGATAGTGGTAGTAATAGTATTATTTATTAAATGATTTGAAAACCTGATTGGGACAGATTGGCTTTTATTGAAAGCCCAGAAAAAAAGAATTTGGGACTTTGAATTGGGAGACATTATTAATGATTTGACTAAACCTCGGTTTGGTATAACCAAGGGTCTACTTTACAGGTTTAGTCGTCCTTCGACAGATGATCTGGGCAAGACTTCTCAGATTGCACAAATTGTGGTTCCGTCCCAGTTCCGTGAATCGGTAATGAATCTTGCTCACAACAATTTTCTTTCAGGCCATTTTGGGGTATGGAAAACTTTCCAAAAATTAGCAAGGTATTTTTGGTGGCCTGGGATGAAATCTTCTGTGAAGCATTATGTGAAGGAATGTGAGGTATGTCAGGTTATGGGAAAACCAAATCAAATAATTCCCAAAGCTCCTTTACATCCTATCCCTGCCATTGGTGAACCATTCTCGGAATTGGTGATAGATGTCGTTGGTCCTTTACCTAAACCAAGTCTGGTTATGTTTATTTATTAACTATTATGGATAGAGCCTCTAGATTTCCCGAAGCATTCCTATGAGACGTATTACATCTAAAGTTGTTTTTGAAAAATTAATGGATTTCTTTTCCAGGTATGGTCTTCCTCGTGTTATTCAGACAGATTGTGTACAAATTTCACGAGTAAGGTATTTAGAGGTAAATGTGCTGAACTGGCCATTCAGCACATTACCAGCGTACCTTATCACCCAGAGAGTCAAGGTGTGGTGGAGAGGTTTCACCAGACCCTTAAATCCATTTTGAAAAAACATTGTTTACGAACAAGGTAGTGAGTGGGATAAAGCACTTCCCTTTGCCCTCTTTGCTCTTAGGAATCATCCAAATTCTTCCACTGGGTGTAGCTCCTTTCGAATTGGTATTCGGTCATAAAGTTCGTGGTCCTCTAGAAATTTTTAGCGAAGTGCTACAGTCCGGTCGGAAAGAAGGGGAGGTTAAAGTTGGAGAATTTGTAGAGGATTTCTTTTGAAAAAGAGGTTGTTCAGTGCTTGGAATTTTGCACGGGAAAAATCTGAGTTATTCGCAAAGCTGTGATGAAGGATAATTTTTGACAGAAAAGCTAAAGCTCGTTCTTTTGAACCTGGAGAATTGGTTTTGGTTTTGAGGTATGGACCCAGACAATTTTCTTGAACCAAGGTATAAGGGTCCCTGGAAGGTATTGAGGAAGTTGTCCGAGGTCAATTATGAAATTGAAGCTCCAGGCTCAAGTAGAAAGTGTAGAATTTATCATATAAACAGACTGAAGCCATATCATTGTAAAAGTGTTGATCCTTTAGCAATTGTGTATGAACCGATATCGGTAGTAGTAGATGTTCCTCCTGAAGAATCTGATGACTTATTGTATCAAGTTCCTTCCGATGCTTTGTTTGAAAATTTGCAAAATTTAGGAATCTTGCAGGAAGGTTTGGAACATTTGGATGTTAATCAAAGAAAAGATGTTTTTATACATTCAACTTACCCGGCAGATATATACATAGCTATTACTCCGTCGTCCGACAGAAATTCGAAAATTCGCGGCACACGCGGCAGGTAGGTCAGGTGATCTACCCCCCCGCCGTGGGTGGCGGGAATAGGAACCATACCCGTTTTCTAATTCATAATTTTTCTGTCGCTGGAATGTAAACAACGTTTGCAGTTCCTCCTGATGGATTTTCGTGTTTCATCGCCATCGATCGTCTGGGCTAACTTTACAGGGAAGTAATGGATCTTTGGTTCAGCATACGCTTTTTGTTAACTTTTTGATAATATTAACTTCGAAAATTTTCGAAGATTAGTGACGTGTAACTACCGAAGTTTTTGGTAGACACTCATGCACTTTCACGAAAGTGAATTACTTATAATTTCATGAAAGGGAATTACTTATATTTATTCGTTAATACAAATAAGTGTTAGTTTGATTGAGAAATGTCTATCACTTTCTTCTAGTTGGGGAAGTCAGAAAAGTAACTATCCTTTAGAAGCTTTATTAGCTCTTGTGTTAACGAGCAAATTATAGTAGGTAAACCAGTACTCATTAGTTGTTGCAATCCTCATCACCTTCTTAACTCCGCAGAACTCTACAATATCATATTTGCAATCTTGTAGACTTTGGATATATTAGCAAATGCGAACTCTTCTGTTTTTGAACGTAAAGAGTGAATATTAGTAGGTTACCCCCAGTTACAATGGAGGGTGGCGTCTTGAATCGGACTCTGGTCTCGCCTCTCAGGTCTAGACCTTCTTCCAAGCTCACAAGCCCAGAGGAGAAGGAATGTAGAAAAACCGTAAAGGAGGTTTCAGAGGAAATCCCCACCGGTCAGGCGTCCCCATCGGCAGGTTCTGTAGAAGCGTCCCAGACTGCCAGGGATAGCCATTTGGAAAGGCATCCTTAAAACAGTGTATTTCTCCCTTTTTCATGCCTACCTTTTCCATTTCCATGGATAGGAGGAGAAGGAGTACTTCGGAATGAATGATTTGCACGAAGATCCTCGGTATAATGATTCTGGTAGAATTATTCAAAATGAGAATGACTTTTAATTACAAAAAATCGATCGCCACCTTTCGAATTCAGGCGACGATTTAGCGCCTTCTAATATTAGAGATCATTCGAGAAAACATTTGTTGGATAACGTCATTGTTCGAACATTTTTTTCCGCGAAACTAGAACGAGAACGCTATTCCCATGGGGGTATGAAATTGTTATTTCAACATAAGAAATTCCTTCCCCATCGGTGCATTTTGTTTTAGATATAGATCGATTCTGATTTAGAAATGATTTAGATTAGTTTCGTTCAATCTAATGAATTATATGGATCTAGTTGAGTGATAAAGCATACATGTAATTGACTTTTCAAGCTTCTAGCTCCATACCCATGCTTAAGGACAAATCGCCTTAGGCTACGGTTATGGCATGGCAATATTCAATACAACCGAAATTTATGCTATAATATTCAACTGAAATCCTTACAAAATTTCCTAAATTCATACGGTTTTACGCCTTAATGTAACAGTATTTATAAAGGTATTCTGTTACGCTAGGAGTATGAGTTATATGAATGCTTTAGGGTCTCGAGAACCACAGAAGTGATCCGGAGAAAGCATATCTTTAGTTTTTTTGGTGAAAAATTTGAGAGTAGGATAGAAACATTTTTCTTTTTTTTCGTGTTAGAAGAAGAGGTTTCCCATGAACTTACCAGGTACCCCAATCTAGGACTTTCCATAGGAAGAAAATTGTTTTAAAAGGATTGTTTAGACGACGACCTAATTTAGTTTTTTCTAGACTTGGGTCGAAGTCTCGTTCGCTTAATTATGGCTTATAATAAAACTTCCTGAAGCTCCGATAAAAACTTTTAATAGATTCCTTTTATTAAATGGAGTAACTGGCAACTCTGGTGGAAAGGGAAGGTCAAGTTCGGCTTTCGAACGAAGACTGCTTCAGCCTGTTTGAATTGAGAGAGAGAACCCAGCGGCAACAGTACCATGTTGTTCTCAGTCGGTGAGCGTCCGGTTTACAGCTCTCTCTACCTGCCCCGGAATGGGATAAAACCTTAACCGGTATTTCTTCCTACCAATCGTGTGGGTCTTTAGCCTCGGATTGAGGGGAATACTGAAGCTAGATAAATAAAATATTGTCTGCCCATTTGTTAAGGAAGCTTTCAATAAGAAAAGATATTACAACCTTTCAATGCTGTTTACCGTAGATAACATGATTACAAAAGGGATTCTAATGCAGCAGAAACATTATATTATTCAATGCACTAATACGACGAAAGCATGTCCTTTATTAGAGTACATACTTAGTGAGAAAGACGAGATGTAATAGGAGTTTCACTTCAAGACTAACGCTATGGTTAAGTCTTTCGCGAGAAACGACACAACCGGTATTTAGAATCGGATATTGCCGCAGAAGTTGTATGAGTACGAATGGGAAACAAAAAAATTCTTTTAGTGGGGAAATTGGTTGTTTTTTGGTTTTTTTTTTCCCAGGAATGGATTATACTACGTATAATAATAGTTTTTCATAAATAAAGAAAGTAATTAAACATATGAAAGGATTGGCGGGTACCATAAAGACACAGATGTTCTGGCATATAACATAAAGATAATTAGTAGGACCAGCCAAAATATTTCTTTATTCAGAAAAAAGAAAAAGCCAAGGGGGGGGGGATACGGAAGAATTAAGCAGAGGACCGCTACGAGGCGCGTGGACACCAACCAGAAGCAAGGAACGCCTCCCAGGAGCGAGGCGGGCCAGGCAAGCGCCAGGACGCTACGAAGGCGCGAGACGTCAACAAAGAAGCAGGACGTCCTTCGCAGGGAGAGAGGTCGCCAGGCAAGCGTCAGGACGCTACCCAAAAGCCGGTTGACGCCAGCCAGGAAGCATGGACGCCTCCCAGGAGCGATGGCACGAGGCAAGCGCCCAGGACGCTAACGAGGCGCGAGACCGTCAACAGAAAAGCGTGACCGGCCTCTCAGGAGAGAGTCGCCAGGCAAGCGCGGAGGACGACTCCAAAGCGGTTGACGCCAGCCAGAAGCATGACCGCCATCCCAGGAGCGGGGCGATAGGCAAGCGCCATGGATCGCTTCGAGGCGCGAGGACCGGTCAACTAGAAAGCGGGTACGCACCTTCCAGGAGAGAGGCGGGCGGGAGGCAATGCGCGAGGACGCTCCAAGGCGCGTGAACTTCAACCAGAGTGGCGTGACTCCTTTTCCCCCCCCCCAGGAGAGAGCGCCAGGTAAACGCGAGGACCGCTGCAAGTCGCAAGACCGCCAGCCAGAAGCGTGACGCCTCCCAGGAGCGATGGCGCCAACCAAGCGCAAGGGACATCCAGGAGCTCCAATTTCTCAGTATTTTGGAGATAAGACTTTCCAAGAGTTTCCTCTTTGAGAACTGACACAAAGATTCAGGTTTTTTCCATGGACAGGGACACAAGTATTTAGCACAGCGGCGGCCGTTCGGCCCTTGTCAGGATCCATCTTGATTTGAGACTGCCTTGACGAAGTTAATGCATTTTTCAGCCGACTGCTGAAAATTGCATTTAGCGGGCAAAGAGGGCTTTCGAAACTGGGGTAGAAATATCTCCCAGTTCGAATCCAAAAAGTCTCAACTTTTCCTCTTACTTAAATTTTTTCCGCCCCTTCACCTTATATAATCCTTTTAACTCAGTTGCTCAACCGAGCTGTCCCCCCCCTCTTCACCTAAAAGCTTCTTACAGGTTGGGTCAGGGTCTGGGGCTTTTTTCGCATTTGGCTCTCTTTCTTGATACCCAAATGGCAGAGACCTGTAGAGGGTTTTGGGTCCGGCCCGCCTCTCGGAGTATGTTTTTGGACCTGAGGATGTTGATATGATTTCATAGCAATATCCATCATGGGCGGAATCTAACCTATGGGGGACTAAGCCTGCGGAAATCCGGGGAATGGTATGGTCTCTACGGTAGGACTCACCGGCATTCTTTCCGGGTGTGCCCTCTATTGTTAACATGAATGGGTATGATTGCATACTAGTTTAATGCCCTCAGTCCTATCAAGGCGGGTTTTGCTATTACACTTGAGACCACTCATGTTATGGTAGAGCTAGCCCCTTCGGGGCTAGGGTAGGGAGGAGGACATATGGGAGTCAGCTATGCTTGAGTGTCTTTTGGTGAGAGTTGGGGTTTGGTGGGGGGCCTGGGGGTTTCCTGGTTTTCCTGCATTTGATTGCAGTAGGTTTTTGCAAATTTCCTGCTTGAAAGGATTAATGAATAACGAACCCTAATGATAAACTCCCCCGGGGACAATGCGACCGCTTGACACCTACCTCCTCTTCGACCTCTGGCGCACGGACCTAAGGACCAAATCCTAGAGAAAATTATTGTTTGTACAAAAGAAAAACGAACCCATGACAAGACCTTGAATGTGGCCCCTATGGAAAGTTCTAGCAGTGTGTGGTGAGAGAATCCTTTATGTTTGATAATCTACTCCCTCAGGACTTCAATTGTTTTACGTTTATGGAAATGTTTGGAAGTTTGGTGAAATTAAAGTTCATAAAGTATTGTGACAAACTAAAGATTTTGCATTTTTGGAGGGTTTGGATTGAGTTTTACAACTCATAATAATGCCATGAACTGCTTTCAAGGCTGCCAACTAAGGAAAACTTAAAATAGTATGTTAATTGCATAAAATGCCCCAGAATATTTGAAGTTGATTTCCCTTTTTATCCAGCAAGAGTTCAGTCGGGAAAACTACAGATGGGAAATGTAACGGTGAGGACAATCTTTTACCTGCCACGGTGGGGCTAATTGTTATTTCTACAAAATCAGAAATTTTTGCAATCTTTTCCACTTCACAAACAAAATTTGAGAACATTGGCAGGAACAAAATGACCAACTCTGATATTACGGAGGGTTTGGAAAGAATAAAGTTTTTTTGGTTCATGCTAACGTCTTATAGCAAAGGTCACATGATCTCTAAGTTGAAAAATACTGATATGATAAAAGAGTTCAAACCACACTATAGTTTTAGTTATGCCAAGGGAGTAGTAGGATTCAGTCAAGACCTATATGAAACTGCCTGACGAGGAAAGGAATTGCTGGGAAATGTGTGATGAAAAAGTGTAGGAAGATTTTCAAGGTCCCATCCAAGATCAAGGAATGATTATTTTCACTTTTAATAATGATCAAGTTGCCTGATTATGTAATATGTTGACAAGGAGAGATTTAGTGTTAGACCTTTTAAGCCATAGACCACTCCAATGGTTTCATGTGTTTTGGATATGGGCACTCGGCAAAGATAATGTAACTATGGAAACCAGATATGTGCTGCCTGCTCCTTACAAAAGCATGAAGGCGAATGTAAACTACCCCAGTATTAATGTATAAAATTGTAAGGGGAAAATCATATAATGGCAAGGCATAAGGAATGTGAGTCATTTAACAAAAAAGAAGTGTTTGAGCCATAGAGAAAGCTCATGGCTGAACATCTAAGTATTAGGCCAGGCAAAAGACTTTTGTTTCCAAGACCTCAATAATAGCGAAGTAGTAAAAAGTGGAAAATCTAATTATAACAAAAGATCTAGCTAGAATACCAACTTCTAAGTCAAAGCTTCAGCTTATCCCCTTCTGGAGCTGGAAGTACATTAGCATCTCCGCCTTCCCATCCAAGAAGGCCCCTTTGTTCCCCCTCCCGATGGCCCCCTCCTCAGGGCCTTCTGGGAGGTCTCTCCGGGATTCTAATGTTAGAAGGCCTCACAGGCAGCCTCCGCTGCCATGATCTGGGTATGTCCCAGGAATGGACACCTTGATCAGTGCACCTCATAAGGCTCAGGTGCACGCTGGCTGCACGAGATTGGTGCCTCGTTAGAAATAGAGACCCCGTACTCCAATCCATCATCTGCCACCTATATCCCCAACCACCAATAGTAGGGTTCCCCAAGAGAGGAAATAGCAGAGTTCTCTTGAGGATCTGGCCTAGTCTTTTCTTTGAAACAAAGACCAAGACCAAGTCCTTTTCCAGACCCAGCCCCAATCCAAGTCCAAAAAAGTAAACAAAAAAAAAAAAAAAAAAAAATCCAATAGTAAATAAAATGGCTCTATGTCAGTTGGAACATACGAGGTTTCCATTCAAACAGAGAACAGGTCCTGGGTCCTTTTTCAAGGAGTCATAATTTAGCTTGGCCCTTTGTTTGCAATCAAACTAAAGTTGGTAATGTTTCTCCTAATTGTGGACAAACCTTTAAATTTTATTTTTCACAGATCTCCACCCCAACCTGTAGGTTGAAACGTGCTCCCATGGTGGGGTACAGTTATTATCTTGCGGCCAAGTCACTACCACAAAAAAGTTTATTCAAATTAGAACTCCGCCATATTACAAGCTTCTGCAACACAGATTTTCCAATCACAAATGGGTTCCACGATGTGCTACTCTTTATTTTCTAGAAAACCTGGCCTAGAAACGTCCGATTGGTGGGACAGAGCTGGCAATCCAAGACAATTAGAGGTTGAAAGATTTTGCAATCCACTTGTTTTAGATTCAACTACCTCAGCCGTTTCATTCCTGATATATCAGATAATATCTTATAATTGAAAGGATTAAATCGATTGGCAATGGATGTAGTTTTAAATGAACAAACGGTTCTCCTACAAGGTTTGAATGTAGCCATAACTCTTGTTCAGCATTGATCTTACCAATATGCTCGTCGTCATTGACGATTAGACTTAGAACTGGGTCAGTGGATGAAAACTCTCTATGAGGGAGCGACCACTAATTCCCATCCATCTTTAAGTATTGTACAAAAATACACCAAACCCATCCCCATCTTTTACCCAAGTGGAAGATAAAGGTAGGCAGATTGGCCAGACTGTATGAAAAAATTCTACCCAAGTCAATCGTAAGGCCCAATGGAATTTCCTTGCCCTCGGCTGGCCTAACGAATATCTCCGTAGTATAATGATTGGAGGGCAATGATGTCAATTCCTAAAACATCAGGGAAACCCCGTCGTTCCAACTGGGTACCTTGTGGGGAATAATAAAATGTGGCCCTTGAGTAGGAAAATTGCAAGAGCCAGTTACAAGCGAATATCGGAAGGCGACCTGTTCCTTGGTAAATAGAATAATATACAAGAAAAACCTCGCCAAACCAAAAGCAAGTTTTTAAAGAAAGCAAGGAGGGAGTCCCTTTCGTTAGGTTACATATCAGAATTAAAAATATTAACTCTCCACTTTCTCTTGGTTGCGGGATAGAATCCGTAAATTACTAGGGGCAAGTTTTCCCCTTATCCTTTACCTATTTTTGTAAATCCAACTTGGTAGTTATATTCGGGATGCAAGAAAGAGGTGGCAGAGGCCTTTTTTGCTCGGCAACTTTTCAAGCATTTCAAGCCCCATGTCAATACTCCCCCTTAATTTTCACAATATTAGAAAACATGAACATAGTAGTTAATTCCCGCCTGTTTTGTTTTTTCAAATTCTGAGGCATATAAACCTTCCATTTAGTATTGTCGAAATCGAATAATTGCTTATCTTTGTCCTCTCCAACATCACCTGGAGGAAGAGGATATTATTTAGATGCAATGATTTTTCTCACTTAACCTCTGGATGTTCAAAAAAAATTCTTTTGTCGATGGTTTTTTTAAACGAATTATGGTTGCTCAGGTACTTTCATATAAGATGTGGGAAAAAACTCTGATTATTAGTTACCTATTTTAAAAACGCCGGAAAGGACGCCCTAGTTCCATCCCAAAAGTTATTAGGCCATATTTGCCTCCTTACCAGCTGTGTCTTCAAGATTTATGAACGGAATGGTGGAATTTTCTGTTCTGATATGGTTATTAGAAACAAAGAACCTCGTTGTCGAAGAGGCAACTTTGGCTTTCGCAAAGAATAGAAGTACAATTGGAATTCCCCGTTATTATGGTCTCACACGTGAGATTCAGAATGCTTTTGGCACGTCCAAAATCAAACAATTGCCGTGTCTTTGATCTGGGAAAAAGCCATTTGATACTACTTGGAGGGTTTGGTATTTTTAAATGGCAGCTGGTTGAATGGCGTATTGGTGGCAATATGTTTTTTAACTTTGCCAAACGAACTTCCATGTATGACCGGTACCTTAAAGTTAAGAATTGGCTCTACTCCTTCTCATCAGAGTATCTTCAGGAAGAAGGCATTCCCCACAAGGGAGTGGCTTAGTCCAACCTTTTTTAATTTTTTTAAATTGCCCATTAATGGTTTACTTGAACATCTCCCTGTTGGAGTAAAACTGGTCAAAGCATTCGCGGATGATATTGTTATCGTCTGTAGTAGAGCTACTGCAGTTGAAGCTTGCTACTAAAATTCCAGTTTGCAATTAATGCTGCTACTTCCTGGGCTAATAGTTAAAGGTTCCAAATTTTCTGCAGAAAAAAACTAAAGCTATACGTTTTTGCAGAACACGAAGAATGGGAAGGGGTAAGAGATTCCAACCTTATTTTTAGAAGGTTCTATCTTGTCTTTATGAAGATAACAAGTCAAATATTTATGAATTATTTTTGACAAAAAATTGATTTTGCTGGAACATATAAATGAGACTGTAGTTAAATGTTATTAACCAGCGGTGCAATAATTCTTTTAAAGTTTGTTAGTAACCTGAATTTTTGGAGGCAGACCCGTACTACTTTATTTACGAATTAATTTTCAGGGCAATTATGCTTGAGTAAGATTGATTAATGGATCTCAAGGGTTTAATGGCTCTGCATGTAAACAACCTTGTTAGGTAAGCTGGATGTAGTACTAACAATATGGGCATTGCGTATTTTGTTACAGGTTGCTTTTAAAACGTACTCCTGTTTGAGAGCCTTTATGTAGACTCTTGGTTTTCTTCCCTCTTTCCATTCGGAGGGAGGAACCAAGGTCTCCTGATATTTGTTCCAAGAGCACTAACCTCATACAATCTAATCCAAATTTTTAAGATATAAAACTCCTGTTGACAGAGGCACCAACTAAACCTAACATTGCCTAAGCCCCTTGAAGTTAGAATAAACATTAAACCATAAGTTGCGAGAGAGGTAGGCCTTATTTTTCCTCCCACTGGTTTATGGAAACTACATTTTCTAAATTCCCTCCTTGGTGGTAGGCCTCCTTTAGATATTTGACCAAGTGTTAGAGGGGAACAACAAAAAAGATCCAGGCTCAAGGTTCACAGCTTAAAACTTAGCTTCTTGGCCCATGTTTTCTGAGCATAGTAACTCGATTGCTGTATATACAGATGGGATCAAACAAAAATCAGCAAATGGAGTTGGATGTTCTTTTGTCATCGTCGGTGAGAGGAACAATTACAAAAAGCCTCCCTATTAAAATTCTCAATTTTTAATGCAGAGATTTTTGCTATTTTTAGCGGTTTTGAAATTTATTTTTAGTACAAGGTAGCACGGGGGGGGGGGGGAGGGGGAACTTCATATATTATTTATTGTGATTCCCAGAGTTTACCTAGCTGCACTCCCAGAAGGTTGACGCCATATCTAATCAAACTCGTCCAAGAGGTGGCAGGATCTTGGCTGGTCCTACCTGCATTCTCGAAAACGCATCAGTGTGAAGTTTTGTTTTGTTGGGTTCCCTTCCCCGCCATGGTGGGGAATTGCGTGGGTAACGAGCTGGCTGATACAGTCCGACTAAGGCAGGCAGGCTTCCTCCCGGGCTTCCCACTCTGGTGAGGAGGGTTCCCTGTGAAGATTTTTAAAACTTTTTATTAATCATTTTTGTAGGACTAAGTGGCAAGGAATCCACTGGTCCAACCTTGAATAGTAATTTACAAGCTGAAATCGGATCAGACCCTTCTGTTGCATCCCTGGTCACCTTCTGTTGGGATGGGATAGATGATCTAGTATTAAGTTTTAACACGCTTGCGTATAAGGGTCATACTTTTTTAACTCACCCGGTATTTCTTTTAACGAGTGGAGGCCAGAGAGGCAGGTTTCCGACCAAAATGCTCCAATTGTAATGTTGACATTACAGTGAGGGCATATATTTTGTTTGAACTGTCCTCCTTTTATTTTAATCATAGACGTCGGTTTTGGTTTCACCAACAAACCTTTGTCAGATATTTTAGGAGAGGGTGCCTCCCGTTAGAAGAGATTTTTCAAATTTTCTTAATGGAAATCCATTTTGTTTTATTTTTTGATATTTAATTGAGTAAATTTTAATATGAAGTTTATTGTTTTAATAATTTTGATTAATTATGGTATACCTTTTTTAGTAAATATATTTTGTTGAATATATAGCGCCTGAATGGCCTTTGGCTCCGGCGCGCGTGGCAACAAATGGCCACCCAAAATTTGATAAATTCAATTCAAATTCCCTTGTCAGGATTAAACGTGAAATTGCGGAAGTCTCTCAACAAGAACAGACTTCTCATGGGTCCAGGTTGATATAGTGGGCGCTGTGAGCGACTTCTTTCCTGGCAAAAGGCGGAGATGGTTTTTGGGGGGAGAAACTTTTCTTTGGCCAAGTCAACCCTCTACTACAAAATCTTATTCTAGAATCGCCACAGGCGAAACGTAGTTTCGTTCGGTCAGGATAAGTGGGTTTCTTCTGATTTAATAGTCCTTTTACATGGTTGAAGAAGAACCAATATCGTTAGAAGTCTCTTGGTTTTCCTCAACCTTATGAGGCACCAAGTGATAGAAAATATATCGGTACTCATAAGTTAATCTGGGTGCAGGTTTTTAAAAGAAACACCTTGGCAACCCAACCCTTTTTTTATTGCAACCGTTTTTGGCTAGTCCCTTGAACAATGCAGCGCACTCCTTTTCTTTCCTATTTCATTTGTTATTAACAGGATGTTGATAATTAATTTCCTACTCCTATGTAAACATATAACCAAGGGAAGACCCTTGTAATGGTTTTAGGTACTTGGAAAAGACTCGTAGGGAGGCTCCAGTATTGGGTTGGGGAGAGGATCTTTCAAGTATCTGAACCGTACATTACCGGCCATAATGTCTCCTAGGATAGGGAATCTTGAATGAATTCTTCCTCCCGATCTTGGGATCATTTAGATTAGTAGGAGAATAGGATAATAATAATTTTGTTTGTTTTTGCTGAATAAACGGATGATAAGAATTTTCCAGTTCTTCTCGGTTGCCCAGCACAAGGAAGGGAAAAGAAAGAATAATTGAGAGAGAGGTAGCAATTTAACGCCATCTTTATTTTTATAAAAAGGGAAAGGGGAATAAAAAATTTAGGTCTTTTTCCCCTACAATATTAAACTCTTTACAGAATGTAAGACAAAGAGCGTCCAAAGAAGGAGATGGATAATACGTTATGCCTCATTTTTAGACTTAGAGAGGTTGGATTCACAGAGGGGTCACCGTTCTTCTAACAAAGCCAAGTTTTTGAAGTCTTTTTCCAAGACAGTCTGAATATTCTTTCAGCATCGATTGTTTTTAAAAATGGACCGTTAACAACCTCCTCCCACTCTGAGTCTGTCTGCGGTGCAGACTGACCAGAAGGTGGACATGAATGAGAGGATGTTTCAAGGTAATGACAGTAGTCATGAATAAGATATATGATTACTGCAGATCGTGCGAGATGGGAAGGATGGGAAAACAAACTTCCTCTTCCGATACCTCTGTGAACCACAATAGCGGTTTTTTCTTCCCTTTCAGAGGGGAAAGCAATCACCCTTGGTATTATTTCCTGACTATCAAAGAACGGACAGTAAAAAGGCTATATACTCCTGTCTCTATAAAGGGATAATTGGAAGATAGCAGGAGGTCATTAAGATCTTCGGGATCTTATACAAATACCTCTTATACGACAAGACTAAGGAGAATCCGTTAGAATTACAAATTGCGGGATCCTATTTGGGTCCTCAGATTCCCGTGTTCTTGACAGAAGGGAATTGCTCCATCATCAATGTGTTTCTCTTGGGTACTAAAGGACCAAAATGACAATGAAATTTGAAATTTGGGCTTGGAATCTGGAATCAAATTCTAGAAAGAGCTAGGCAATGGGGGTTCCTGGCCAGCATTGGTCATGTTTTTGGCCAAAAGAACTAAAACCCTTTTATTCCTGGATCAACGCTCTTTCAGATAAAGGATATTCGTTGGTCCATGGCAATTGGTATTTACATTACTCATATACAAAAGGAGATAAGGTTTAAACGTGTTGCTGACAGAGTCTTTGGAAACGACTGAGGGCTTAAAAAAACCACTTCCCAGAAGGTTCGTAGAGAATATTTAAAGAGCTAGAAATCAGGAATCCCTCCCAATTTCAGCCTCAGAATCTCCTTAGACTTCCAGGCTTTTCCTTCCCGCCTTCGTGCAAGGATAGGGGAAGATTTTGCAACAAGAGAACTCTTCAACATGATAGGAAAGAGTTGCCGCGTTAGCAACGGAAGGTAATCAAACGTATGATCCTCCGCCCGGAGGAAAGGGACTGTTGGCCTTCTCGGACTATTAGATTTCCTATCGTCTACTGGATTTGTAGCTGACTAAAATTACCTCCCCTTGTTGACTGGAGGCCATAAGCTCAAAGTGGAAACGCCAGCCAGGCGCGAGGCCAACAGCCAGGCGCCAGCCAGGCGCGAGACGCCAGGGCAGGCGACCAGCCAGGGGGGGGGGGGGGGCGCGAGACCCGCCAGGCAGGCGCGAAGATGCCAGCCAGGCGTTGAGGCGCCAGCCATGGCGCGAGCGGCGCCAGACTGGCGCGAGGAGCAGGCAGGCGCGAAGCGCCAGCCAGGCGCAAGCCAGGCTCTGGGTCTTCATCCAGAAGAGTTCTATTTCAAAGAAAGCCCAAATGGTCTTCTTTGGAACAGTGGAATCTCTAAAGCACTTCTTGAGTAACTCGACGATTCCTTCAAACAGCTAAGAATTAAAAGCGCTTGAAGTGCGGGCTTTTAACAATTCTTGTTCTTTCCATAACAATATGTCGTGAGAGACATATTAGCTGTAATAACGGGAGATGCAACTCTGTGTTGACTCCTCTTTGCACGAAGGAGATCAAGTGGGCCTATGAGAGATCCTTCTCTCTTTATTATAAGTGTCCACGGATGCGTTTGCTGGGATAGGGAGACGACACTGATCCTTAACTAGTGATTATTTTTTTTAATTTTTTTTTAACATAATGTATTAGTTCTGGGTTTATTTGAAAATGAGTTTGGGGATAGCTCTTTTCAAATTAAGCACAAACCCTCGTGTTAGGATCAGGTGATCGGGATCGGTGTTGTGCTCCTTAAAGTATGCCAATAGGCATTGGTGTATTGTCATGTAAGTGGATAAGACCCCATTGACAAATGACCACTAGATTCTGTCAAGTAAGTGGATAAGACCCCATTGACAGATCTACAAGAACTCTTAGCCATAGGTCACATCCTCGCTGAGGGCTCTTGAGACGAAGCAGAACTACTAGCAATAGCTAGGAAGTCGACCCTTCGTCTAAACACATAGGAACCAAGGTTTTATTTATTTATTACCTACAACGTATGTTGTTTACCTGTATATTCAGTAATAGCTGTCTTTTACCCTCCCCCAATGGTGTGAATCAGCTATGTATATATCTGACGGGTAAGTTGAATGTATAAAAAATGATATGTTATGATACAATAAAGTTTTATACTACTTACCTGGCAGATATATACAATTAAATGGCCCTCCCAGCCTCCCCTCAGGAGACAGCTGGAAGAAAAATTATGAATTAGAAAACGGGTATGGTTCCTATTCCCGCCACCCACCGCAGCGGCGGGGGGGGTAGATCACCTGACCTACCTGCCGCGTGTGCCGCGAATTTCGAATTTCTGTCGGACGACGGAGTAATAGCTATGTATATATCTGCCAGGTAAGTATGTATAAAACTTTATTGTATCATAACAATATCATACTTAATTTAATTTATTCCTTTACAGATTTATTTAAGGATTCTCCAGGTAGAACTAATCTTCAGCATGATGTTGATGTGGGAAGTGCTCCTCCTTTTGTTAACAAAGTCCTTATCGGTTGCATCCCGTGAAAAGGGATATAGTCAGTAAGGAGATTGAGTATATGTTGGAGCACGACCTCATTCAGCCTTCTGTTAGTCCCTGGAGTTCTCCTATAGTTCTAGTTAAAAAGGCAGACGGTAAGTTCCGCATGTGTGTGGACTATAGGAAAGTAAACGTCCATACAAAGAATGATTCTTTTCCTTTGCCTCGTATTGATGATTGCCTCGACCAGATAGGATCTGCCAATTTTAGTTACAATGTTTGGATTTACTGAAAGGCTATGGCAGGTTCCGTTGTCTGATCGAGCCGTGAAATCTCTGCATTTGTCACTCCCTTTGGTTGTATGAATGCAAGGTTATGCCATTCGGGATGAAAAAATGCAGCATGCACTTTTCAGAGGCTGATGAATAGGGTTATTTGTGGTTTAGAAGGAACAGAGATTATATTGATGATTTGGTAGTGTATAGCAATGACTGGCATACGCATTTGGTAAGGTTGCGTAAAGTATTTGAGGCTCTTAGGTTCTGCTGGTTTGGTTATAAATTTAGCCAAGTGGGAATTTGGTAAGACTAAGGTTTGTTATTTGGGTCACGAGGTTGGTTTGGGTCAGGTGGCTCCGAAACAAGCTAACCTCGAGGCTATTATTAATTTGAAAAGCCCAAGTAATGTCAGAGAGGTGAGAAAGGTTCTAGGTATGATTGGCTACTACAGAAAGTACGTTAGAAATTTCTCAGACCTTGCTCATCCTCTTACAAAACTCCTAGAAAAGGGTCAGAAATTCTTTGGTCGCAGCAGTGTGAGGAAGCTTTTATAAGCTTAAATCTGTGTTGTTGACTAACCCCATTTTAATTTCCCCAGATTTTCAAAGACCATTTATTCATTGCTGTGGATGCCAGTGATGTAGGAATTGGTGGTGTCCTCTTTCAAAGGAATGAGGAAGGTGAAGTTCACCCAGTATCTTATTTCAGTCGTAAGTTATTGGCGGCAGAAAGAAGATACTCAACAATTGAAAAAGAAGCCCTTGCTTTGGTCCGCACCCTTATGCACTTTAAACCCTATGTAACTAATTTTTCTTTTCCATAGAGGTCTGGACTGATCATAACCCACTGGTTTTTATTGAATGGATGAAAGGGGGGGGCCAACCAGAGGATCTTGCGCTGGGCTCTCTTTCTTCAAGAATTTAAATTGGTGATAAAGCCACATTAAGGGTCCGAAAATAAGATTCCTGATGCCCTTTCCCGAAATTGATTAGTTTGCCTTTCTCTCTCGTACGTCACCCTGCTCGTTTCTCCAATAGGTTATATGAAAAAAATTATTTTTTGAATATAGTATGGTTTCAATGTTCCTGCAAGTTTTATAGGTTTGAATTTAGTAAGTTTATTTGTTAATACCTGTTATTTTTATTATACGGTTTGGCGACTGCCAGTTGTTTGAGGTTTGTATGAAGTTTATACACTCTTAATATTTTATGATATTGCCCTTGGTTCCTAGCCAATTATTGATTTGTCACAATATACTTTGGACTTTGAATTGATGATTATATATAATGACTTTTTGGACTATATTGTTCGTGTATTGTAGGTTAAGGTGTAGGCCTGTGTGTGCTTGTAAGTTTATTTAGGTAAAGTTAAGTAGGTTGGTTTCCTTAGACTTGGGGATTTGTGACTTTTATGATCCTGTTTAAACTATGGGTATTATGTCATGTCATGTCTGTCCTTTGCCATGCCTTGTCTTTGGGTTCAGAGTATGGTATTATCACTTGATCTTTAAAATAATGGTAAGCTATATAAAGCTTTTGGTTTGCATTCCCCAATGGTATTTTCTGTTGATGTAATATAATTTGGTTTCAGATTTGTTGCTCTATTATTGTATGTTTGCCTGTTGTAGATTGTCTTTATTCTTTCCTTACAGGTTTGTTAGTACTACATTTATAAAAAAAAAAAAATTTCTGGCTTAATTTTTTTTTTTCTTCGGGGAGGAAGGTATCAGATGTTAACGTAATTTTTCAGTTTTTAGTCAACCTTGTGATTTTGTTAACATTTAATATTAAGACATTTAGTATTTGTTTAAGTATTTATTTTTTAAGGAAATTTGTATTGTATATTATTAAGAAGTTAAGTTTTATTTAGTGTGGTGAATTTTGCGCCTCCTCCCCGCTCGTTAAAATTTTTGAATTACCCTTTTAACACTCATATTCTTTTTGTTTACGTTTTGGGTACGTGACTGGAGCCCTCGGTGAAGGAGGTGAGAAGAGACAAAAAGTGTGTTTGGGCAGACAGTTCGGGCTATCTACAGAGGCTGTCCTTTTTTTGCTCTGCAGCTGCCGCTCTTAATATATTTTATCGACGCTTTTGGGAGTACTTTGAGCCGCCCTTCGCAGGTACACATCTGGCCACCTGCGGTGTTGTGTAGCTGTACTTTGAGTGCTGTCCTTTGCAGGTACGCTTCTGGCCACCTGCGGTGTTGCGTCCTGCTTGTATTGCAGGTGATTTGTGCCACCTGCGGACTTATCTCACTGCCACCTCAGTGGAAGAGTTTTCCTGAGGTGTTAGAAGCATTTGCTTTTCCAGGACGCCTTGGTTATTGCAGCTGTGGGGGCCTTGATGCCCGTTAGAAGTCAAGTAGGGAGACAGATCCCAGGTAAGCGTTCCTTTTTGTATGGTCGTGCAGGACCTCTCGACTCCTCCTTCCTGGTGCTTCTGTACTCCCCTGTTAGCAGAGTTCTGAAATTGTTTTGGATCACGGCCTACTGTAGGCAAGACCTTTATTATTAGTCCTGGATCACGGACACCCCTTCTGAGTGTGAGGAGATATTTTTTTTTTTATTATTTGTATATATATATAGATATATCTTATAATGAACTGTTGAGACAGTTGGAATTTGCTGCCCCTTTTGTTTGTTTGGTTATAATTATTCTTATGGTGTTAACAGCCTCGTGGCTTTTATATTTGTTTATATTATAAGTTTAGATTATCAACATAGGTAGGAGACTAAGTGTTTTCTCCCTGTTACTCTTCGCCTTCCTTCCCATCCTATTTAGTTTATAGGTAATGGTTATTTTATTCATTTTGATCTGGCCAGTTATATTGCATATTTTGTTGTATTTGCATTCATGTGTTTCTCTCTATCTCTGTTTAGGGCTTAGTTTTTAGTAGTTAGGAATCCCAAGGGATTATTTAAGGACTAGAGTTTGTCCTTGGCAGTCACAAGGTTGACTTTGATTATTTTTGTTTGTTAATAAATATTGTTGAGTTTTTCTGAGTGTTTTCGTCTCCATTGACCATCTTTTACTGGATACTCTGTAACAACACTGAGTGTACATCCTTTAGTGCAGACAAACCTGCATCACGGCCCAACAAGGGTCGTAACACAGCATTATCAGCAAAATCCACCTGTGAGTACTCATGTGCTGGAATCGCACTATAGATTTGTCTAGTCAGACTTGCAACTTCAGAAATCATTATTCTCCAAATAGCCCCAAAAATTCTATACTAACACAAAATTATCTCTAGCATATCACCAAAGGTGCCTAAAAATTGCCCCTAAAAACATAACTCCCCCATGATACTACCTAAAGTATATAAAACCACATTACCACCTCGTCGGGATATAAACCACAGAAAACCCCAATTATAACCACAAAAAAAAAAAAAAAAAAAAATCCGCCAGCAAAGATTATAACCACAAAAAAAAAAAAAAAAAAAAAACTTCGCCAGCAAAGATTATAGCCACACAAAAAAAAAGAGAGAAATAAAATACAAACTCAGCACCCCAAAAATATCCGCCACAAAAAAACACAAAAAATCAGCTCCAAAACCCCATACACACAGGAATTATCACGTGTTTATCATCACGTTTCTCAGCTTTAACAAAAATTCGCCATATTTTCAAACCAACTTTCCACGTAAAATATTGACCTCTGAATCTTACGCCAAAACGCGCATAATAAGAAAAAAAACAGCAGAAGAAATGAAAATGAAGAAAAAAAACATTAAACACATTTCACCACCAATGTGCAAAAAAACAAGACAAAAAAATGCAATTGCACGACAATATATTAATCACCACAACCAATTCTTTTTAATTCTGATATATGTCATATATATTTTGTGTGTTCGAGTGAAACGTTCAGTACAATAGTAAAAAGCTATTGTCGAACCCTAATGCCTATTCTTTTATTTTCTTCTCCGTGTATGAAACTGCCGCTCCTGACGACGGTATATTGAGAGGACGTTCGCCTCTTAATGCTCCACTTCCAGAGTCGAGATGCCTCTCAAATGCTCGCCAGGGGGAGCAAAAACCACCATTGGAGAGTTATTGCTCCCGATGTTGGCAGGTGATAACAAAGAGCACGACGACAAGAAGCTTTCTTCAACTTCTCTTATGTTTCTAGAGTTCTTTTTACGTTTCTGAGATTACCAGAAGGATGTATGTATGTGTGTGTGTGTGTGTGTGCGTGTGAGGGTGTTGTATAACTAAGCTCCGAGAGACGGACGTTCAAAATTTTGCCGGAAGGAGATAAGTGTTCAGTTTCTGAGTAAATGTTGGCTAAAAGTGACTGATTGGCTCTTGCACCAGACCCATTTGATCTGTTGCTAAATTTCAGTGATGATTCGATTTTCATTGACAGAGGCGTGTTAACCTTTGATCATTTTTGCCACCAAGCCCCCCCCCCCAAACTTTTTTTTTTTGCTTTTTTTTTTTTTTTTTTGTCAAAACAATGTTCCCTCTTCCTGATCCAAAAGATCAAATTAGAACAAATTTAATTTTACGCCTTCAGATGTTGCCCTGCTGACTCCATTGGTTCCACTAGGTTGATATTATTAGCATTATTATTAATTCCCTTCTTACATGCATGTCTGTGGAAGTTTTCACGGAACTGGTGCTCATTACTCTGCATCTTTTTAAGACCGGAAATTTTACTTCAAAAGCTGTATTACGCTAATGCGCTGTCCGGGCATGAGAGAGAGAGAGAGAGAGAGAGAGAGAGAGAGAGAGAGAGAGAGAGAGGATTTTTACCTCGTGCGCTAGTCTCTTAATTTTCTTTATTGCTTTATGTAAAAAACAAGCAACTATAACATCATCTTTAGATCGATGTAATACCCAAGTTACAATTTGAAAAACTCAAGGGTTGACCTTTTCGATCCAAATAAAATAAATACATGACTATCTAAACGGCGTCACGCTCGTGGCAGAATCAACGGCAATGCAGCTAATATGTGTCTCAGAGAAGATCCTATATTAATTGTTCAAGAACAACAACTTACCTCGTATTTTCTTCTGAGTTAGTTCTTATACTTGTTGCTTCGTGCATATATTATTTGTTTATTTATGTGTTATTTATCTATTTCACCCATTTCCTGCTTTCAATTTGTGGGCAATCTATTAGAAAACTAGCAAGAGGTGCTACTACCTGGGCCTTGCTTCCCCAAAACGTATCCGTTCCTGAGGATTCCAACTGACCATATTCGACTGATTCAATCTGAATGTTTGCACGTGAAGATCATCATCAAGACTGCGAGTTAAAAAAAGTTAAGTATATCTTAGTTTTACCAGACCACTGGAGCTAATTACTGCTCTCTAGGGCTGGGCCGGGCCCGAAGGATTAGATATTTTTACGTGGCTAGGAACCATTGGTCACCTAGTAACGGGACCTACAGCTTATTGTGGGATCCG
>NC_061092.1:59994716-60022216 GCF_015104395.2 Macrobrachium nipponense
TTAGTTCTGTGAAACAAGTCCCTCACAATCCTGCTGAAAGGGTGATTCGAATGAAATTCTACCAACTGACTCACTGAGGGGTCGGGAAGTTAGGTAAAATTTGTTGGTGTATTAGGCGGCATCCTGAGTAAGAAAACCTTCAGGTACAGAAGAAGTACTTCGGTTCCAACTTCTTTTTTTACCTGTGTAGGTCTATAGATAGCGCCCTGACCTTTCATTTGAGAACTAGAATTCGATGCTAATGTGAGCCAGAAATAGTGTGTGTGTATTTGTATAAGTGAAGAACTATTAAAATTCTGAAGTTTCTACATATGATTAACTTTTCTCCTCATAAATTCTATTTTCTTATATTTATTCCTTTCTTTTTACTGATGAATGTATGTTCGTTTGTAGATAAGCTCATTTTTTTCATATGTGTAAAACCTTGCTTTTATGCCTTCAATTGTTGATTATTATTAATGCCTAACTTTTTGAAAAGTTGTATGAATAAAAACATCTTTATTGCGACTATTCGCTTCTGCTCGGAATCATTTTCGAGCAAGTTAGAGGATGAGAAAGACAACACACGGGTCCCATAGGAAAACGTTTATGAATTACGTTGCTCAAATGTTAGAAAAATTCATTGTCTAAATCCTAAATATTAAAGAGCAACGAAACCATTATCAACGATAATAACAGATATATATTTTGTACATCTTTCCTGCTCCGTTCTTTTGGCCTGAGCATTACAGACCTTTAGCTTTGAAGTCTCACTTAATTCAGTTATTCCAAGTTGTTATTTTCTAAAAAAGGCATTTGTCAGGGATGGAATCAATGTTCATAATGATAGAAATTATCATACCTATTAATTATACATCTTAACCATCTCAGGGTTAGTTATTCAAATTCTTAAAAAATGAAAGCTCTGTATTCATTTTCCACCGAATGTGCAAAGCTGTTAAGTCGAAGTTCGTAAAAAATAATGCAAACGAAAACGTTCACACTCAAATCGTGAATAAGAACTGTTTATTTTTTCAAACCTCCTGTTTTAATTTGATATTAAAATATTTCAAAGCGTAGTTGCGCATTCCCGCGCGGTTTTTTTTTTTTTTTTTTTTTTTTTTTTTGTCAGAAGATCCAAATTAAGTTGCGCTTTGTAATGTTGGCTGAATGCATTTTTTTTTAATTTGTCCCTTGAAATTCTCCCCAAAATTATTTTCATGAATTACAAAGAATTTCAGGCACCTGCAAACACATGCACATAAACCCACACCTCTCACACTCACACACACACACACACACACACACACACGTACTAAGGTTTTCCAGATTCTTTTATTAGTTTTCTGTAAAAGAAAATCATTACGCCGGCTCTGTCTAACCGTCTGTTTGTGGCGTGCACTGCCTGGCACCATTGCTATGTGTTGATTATGTAAACAATGAAGCAACTCATACAATATGATGGAAAAATCTCTACTCTTTAAAACGTATTTTTTCGGCTGTCTGTCAAGACTGTCAAATGAGTTATTTACTATTTACCAAATTAAATTTGAAAATATTTAATTTTACTGGTACATTTCTTCTACAGTCATTTTGTTTGTTTGTTTGTATGGTGTTTTTACGTTGCATGGAACCAGTGGTTATTCAGCAACAGGACAAACGGCTTAGGTGACTTCCGAACCACGTCGAGAGTGAACTTATATCACGAGAAATACACAACTCTCACCCCTCAATGATATGCTCGAGGATCGAACTCGCGTCCACCGAGGTGGCACGCCAACACCATACCAACCACGCCACTAAGGCGCTTTCTTCTACAGTTAAGCCATAAAGTTTTGCAGATTATGGCACCATTACAACATCATGATCATGCAGCATTGACAGCCAATTTCCTCAGAGGTTTTGAAAGATTAGTAAATGATCTTTGCAGCATTTACCAAGGGCAATACGTACTATTTGTAGAAAAAAGAATATTTATGCTGCCTGCTATATTTTGTACATAATTGAGCAATAAGGCTGAACAATTTTCTTACCACCACAAATTTAGTTTTATTCTCCAGAGGCAGAACTAAATATCGTTCTTTATGGTCAAATTGATAGGCAGTAAACTTTGACAACAGCAGCTAAAATACTTGTCATCTCCAACGCTGTTATCTCATATAAGCTTCATCCATAGTCATAATGATACTATTAATAGCCTATGTTTGATAGCCTGATACCTAACAGCCAATATTCAATAGTCTATACAATAATTTTATTGAATTTTAAAATTTACTATACCTAATACTATTAATACGGATACAATTAATATTGTACTTTGCAATGCTGTATAAATCTTGCCGTTACCAGTGCTGATGTATATGCCGGCTTGCCTCCTCTGGATACCTCTTATAAACTAAATCTGCTTAACATATTCTGCATTTTAAAGTCTGTTATAGAAACTTAAACTTATGCATACCGGGAGGTTTGAAAATGTACTTTGGCCAAAAATGTTTGCAGTAATATGCATGATCCAACGTTTGGCTTTTTATTCACTTTGCAGTTTCTAACCCAAGCAAAGAAATCTTAAACACAAAATTGACAAATATCAGCCCTGAATCTCATATGTCACATATTTTTAAGGCATATTTGCACCTAAGATGCTACTCATAGATCTTATTAGAGAAACTATTGATTTAATTACAGTATACATGTAACTAGTATCTACATTAATTCATATTCATACAGTTGTGATTCAGAGGAGAGTACACTGTGCCTACTGTACAGAACCAGATCAAAGCATTTGAACCATTCCATAGAAACTTTCTATACAGCTTTAAGTTCAATTATTACCAGAAGGTACAAACATAAAGCTATGTAGCATGTCACAGTCATACTGACCTGTAATTCAACATACTTACAATGTGCAGTCCAAGGTAGGCTAGCCTGTAAGAATAACTTAGGCTTTCAAAATTCCTGAAGGTACGCCAAGTTAGGCTCCTTTTGCGATACGTTAATGCTTAGTATTTACCGAGTTACAGAGTGACGGAGTCAACGAATTTTTTGTCATAACACCAGGTTAATATAACTTATATAATCATTTATGTAGGGACTTTCATTAACATGCTACATTCTAAAAATATGTTAACATATGAGGATAGGAAGACAAAAGGTGATGAAGAAACATCAATTTGGAATGCATATGAACTTCGAACTTTATTAGACGACTTCAGAGACAATGAATCTAACATCACCTTTCTCTTTTGTCGCTTTAAATATACATTTGAGAACACAGCCTACAAACAATAAGTCTGAAGGCAGATAGACCCTAATAGCAACAAATATTGTATTGAGTTTTGTCCTCTGAGGAAATTTGCTTAAGGCTTCGAACGCCATAACACCTCGTCCTTGAAATATCCTGTCTTCGTGCGTGCCGCCATATTAAGTTTAACGTCGTATGGATACCTTATCGTTCATAAATCTCCTCATGAGACTTGAATGTTATACAACTGCCGAAGGGAAATCTAGTTTAGATTCAATCCTATCCACAGAAATCTTATCGACAGGATATGAAAGTAAGTTTTATCAAGGACAAATGAGCATCATGAAACTGAGAGACCGAAGGGAAGAAAATCAGCCTCAAAACTAATTTTGTTACGAGCGACCAATTTTGTGAACATTAATAGAAAATGAATAACCGAAACCTCTTTTGAAAAATATCCGCGTATTTTGAAATTGCGAAACACATCAGACAACATTTGCACCGATACTGGAAACAGAACAGGATCTGTCTCATTGTGATTGAGGACTAGTTACGATTATGGGTTGCGGAGAGATGGCTCGCGTGGATCTACCGTTACGATGACTCACTGGAATTAACGGCTTTGCAAATAACGTCTATACATCCATGTATACATACATACATACATAACATAATCTGTGCATTCATATGAAACGGCTTAGTTGGGATATTTTTTTTTTCTTTGCGCAAGGGCCTGATACTTGATGAAGCAGTTTAAATGATAAATGTGGCAGCAACTGGTGGAAATATTTACTGCTTTATTATTTAAAAGACGCAGAACTTCAATATTGAATCATATTTGCATCTGATTAAATTTTCTAGTTCAAAGAATTACAATTAAATTTCAAATCGCTTTACACTAGCATCGATTAATTAGCTACTAACATGGACACCCAGACGCAACATGCGCTGCATAAACGGTATCTGTTTTCCACGCTAGGAAAGAGATGGTTTCGTTTCGAAAGCCATCAGAACTTTGTAAATATGAGATAGAAAAGAACAATTAAGCTCATCTTCGCACAGAGTGAATGATTAACGTGTAAAAACGTGAGAGAATGAGAAAGAAAAGCTTCCAACCACGTTACAATATTCGGGTCATTAGAAGCTTAGAATTTCTTGGATTTTGTTTATTAGCTCTTTATGAAGCAAATGGCAGAGAGAGAGAGAGAGAGAGAGAGAGGGAAGGGGGGGGGAAGAAACAGAATTCCATTTGAAGGTAAGAACGAGAGAGAGAGAGAGAGGAGAGAAGAGATAGAGAAGAGAGATAGAGAGAGAGAGAGAGCATAGACCAAAGGACCAAAGTCAAAGTAAAAAAATAAGAAATTGAAAATACAAAAAATACACTTGGGGTTCAAGTCGTAAAATAAAAAAATTGAAAATAAAAAAAAGACGCAACCATGACTTCGAAAAGACTGTACTAAAGATTCTCAGAATTATTAAAAAAAAAAAAAAAAAAATTACTTTATGCAAAATACTTTCAAATATTTTACAAAAACCGCCAAAGGCATCAGCTAATGAGTTTCTTCGAATAGCATCTCTCTCTTCTCTCTCTCTCTCTCTCTCTCTCTCTCTCTCTCTCTCTCTCTGTCTCTGGCTGTCTGTCTGTCTGTCTGTATATCTGTCTCTGTCTCTGTCTGTCTCTGTCTCTCTCGGGTACATTTCACCGCCCCCTTAAGTCTCTCTCTGCTTGCAAGCAAAGACGAAAAGCCTTCAAAAAGCTCGCAGAAATCCTGAGACAAAACCATTCCCAAAATGAACTTGATATTTTACTCGAAAATACACATTTCGAGAAAATAAGATACAAAAGTGGGGGGTATTGCATATGTTTACCAGTAATATGAATGTTCAATATGCATTTTTTATTTTAATTTCTCAGTAAGTGACCTTTAAGTCTATTGGAAAGAGGTGACCTACACCTCGAAAGCCGATCTACTGCCAAAAATATCTGATTCGTTCGGTATTTAAGTTACATATTCCGTTACATACATGGCGCTGCTTGAAAGATATAATTATAGGTACTATAACATGATGTATTTCTGATATACGTTTTTTGGTCGGTTACAGCGGTTCTTAATAATGACTGATTACGAGCAATTTTCAACCGTTTTAAATATTTAACCATTGTAAGTCCAATATAGGCCCCATGCGTTATGACATGCGGCTGTCGACATCATTGAGTAAATTTGTTATCTTAATTACATTAAATTTTTATGGGTATATTTCTGACATGAAAATAAGAGCGAGAGAGAGAGAGAGGAGAGAGAGAGAGAGAGAGAGAGAGAGAGAGAGAGAGAGTGATTTCCAACGCATAATTTAACAAGAATTTATACATGTCAAACGAAAAACAGTGTTCTTTGTGAATGAAATTTATAGCAATTGTAAATAATTCTAACCTATGAATAATAATAATAATAATAATAATAATAATAATAATAATAATAATAATAATAAATATATAATAATAAAACTGTTAAAAAGAATGGCAGAATTAAGCGAGTTGATTTTACATATTGTTTTTTTTCTATTTTTCCTTACAATTCGCTTCTCAGGCTCAGCGATGTTTCTGAGTAACCGGCCAATATTCATATTGGGAATTTTCAAAAATGATAAATGCTGAAGGCAATCTTTTATTAGAACAGGATATCAGGTCCAGGTCAAGCAGAGGTCGTCGTCAGTGCCGGTATTATTCCGTAGGCGTAGTTCAGTTCGGGCTGGAGTCGTCTTTGGTTTAAGGGCTGGTATTGGTGCTGGTATAGCTGGTCATCTTCGGATGAGTCGGTTGAAGACTGTAGCAAGAAAGTCTCGGACCTAGAGTTGGATTCTCATTGGTCGGGCCGGTCTTGGGCGAAGTCGTGGTTCTCGCCTTGAAGGTATCGGATTCTGTCGTGCGAGCGCCACAGTAATGAATGTGGCTGTAATGTGAACGTCAGGAATTCCGTCGGTAGCAGGAGTCCTATCATCCTGTGGGGGCTCCTGAATTATCTTTTATGGCTGTTTGTTATGGTTTTATTGACAATTATTTTCTGTTACTATCTCAGTTCACTCCCCGAGGCTCCTTTTTCTTGCTTTAGTGACCTGGTCAGTGTTTCGAGATCCCATCTTCACACAGATCTCTAGTGTTTGTTTTCATTGCTTTTCATTTCTTAGTCACTTCCAAATGATTTCTTTCTTCGGCTTTTTCTCCCGTTTCCGTTTCCCTGAATTTCTGAATATTTAATTGTTATTTTTATTTTTATTTCATATTCATTTGCTACTTTTCTTTTCAGGTCAGTTTCTGACCCGTTAAGCTGTTGATTTTAGGAATCATAATTTTCTTCACCACTATGATAATAATAATAATAATAATAATAATAATAATAATAATAATAATAATAATAATAATAATAATAATTCATACACTGCAACATATCGGTTAGGGATAGTAGGCAGTAAAGCTGGTAATTTCGCTATTATTTGTTCTCTCTATCTCTCTCTCTCTCTCTCTCTCTCCTTTCTTTAATACAACCAGCTATTTTTGCCTCAATCAAACAGAACATCAAGCTGCACGTTTGGCTTAAAAAGAAAAAACTATCCTTTATTTTCTGGCTTGTAATGTTTTTGCTCGATTTCTAAAATCGATCTGTGTTAACGTCATTCATCTAGAATTCTTTTGAATCGTTCATCAGTCCGTGCATTACATCTGTGTAGTGTATCTCTCCACCGAGCTGTAGTTCTGCGCCTTAAATGCATAGGCACGTAACTCTCGGGGTCCCTTGGAGGCTATTTCCAAATATTCCGACTTTTTCACATTTCCTCCTCATCTTACGGTTATTATTACTATTATATCATCATCTAGAATTTGAACCTTATTCTCATATAGACTAAGCCCACAAGGCCTTTTTTTTTTTTTTTTTTTTGCAATCCAAGGTTCTAGATGAAATAGTGTTCATTTGAAAGAAGTAACAGGAGGTAGGCGTAATGCAGAAAGAAAAGATGGGTTATTAGAAAAAATCAATTGACCAATAAATAAATGAAAACGCAAGAATATCATTACGGTAGAAGGGTGACTCTTTTAGGGTAGTAATGCATTTCTTCTTCGCTTGAACTTTCGAGGCTCCAATTCCACAACATTCTCAGGGAGACTTCCACAGTGCAGCGGTGTTAGGAACAAAAGACTTCAGGAACTGAGGAGCTCCACAACGAGCTACATTTGCCGCCTGCTGCCGTTGCTGTTCAGCAAATCTGGTCCCCTTTGGTAAGAAAATAAGATCAGGGAATAATGGTGAATGTGGAAGATCCCAGTTAAAATACAACTTATGAAAAACTGACAAGCAAGAAACCAACTGTCGATGGTCCAAGTCAAACAGAAATAGACCGACAACAACGTCATATAGACGTCTGCACTTTCACCTATATTTCTTGCTTCCCATCGTTTGTTGGATAATTCACAAACATGACATGAAACTAGAAGTAGTCAAATATTCCATGAAGCAATATAATGAATATGACTTTTAATTGGTGTGTAATGTACAATGACTTTCAAGACAAGTTTCCTGAGATGGGTTGAAAGCAGTAACATAGACATTATGTGTTTTCAGACTAAACACAGAGCAAACGGTCGTTAGTCTCAAAACAAGAACTGGATTTTTTTTGGGGGGGTCACAGGAGTGGCAGAGATAAGTATTTGTGATGAGCAGGTGTCATAGACATAGGTTTGCAGTTTTTTAAGCGAGCGCGAGGGAAAAGGAGCATGTAGATACCTTTTATTAAGGGGAAAAAATTGCTGTTTCGAAAAATGTTATAGTTGTGAAAGGGTAACTCTGATGGTAAGGCAATAATCAAACACCTGTCTGTACAAAAAATAAATACAATATAATAAGATAAAATAAAATAAGCGCAGGACTAACGATTTGTCAGAAATTATTATATAAGAATGGAAGTTTTCTTATTCAGTTAATACCTTATAAGGTAAAAATAGAATTTGAAGCTGAAGCAGAGACAATCCATAAAAGTGAATCTAGGTCAAGAACAAAGTGTCAAAGGAGCACAAGAAGGAAGGCCGCCAAGAGCTTGATATAATCAGAAAGCCGAGAAAAGGAAACAGAACAAGTGGATGGAGAGGTTATGTCAGTGATGAGAATCGGGAGGATGAGAATCTGGTCTCGGAAGATCAGCTGAGGCTGAGTTCCTGCAATATTGTGCAATTAATGATATTGTGCCAAATTTAGTTAAATTTACAGTTTATAAAAAATCTGTTTATTCTGACACAATTAGGTATTTACTGAACTACGAAATTAGCTGTAAACAAAAAGACACTGAACGCCTTAACAAGCAATTTAATAGTTTTCGCCACCAAGTTCTTGAATCGTTCTCTTTTATTGATAGGATTATTTTTACTCAGCTTTTAAATAACAGTATTAAAAATTCTATTAACACTACACAACGGAGACACCATAGAAAATTGGCAAACCTTGGAATTATTCTACCAAAATTTCATAGTTGTTATAAAACTGTTTTTTATTTTTCGAAATAAGTATTGTCTAAACGAGAAGAATTCCTTTTGTCATTTAGGTTAGATTTTTGCTTACCAAATTTTAAACCTAATTACTGTCAGTTTTTTCTGCCCCTTGAAGTGGCATTTCATCGTCTAAAAAATCTCAATTTGTGTAGTGACCTTAGCCGCCTACAGAGTGCGTTAATGGTTTTGTCCCAAAATGCTTTCTCAAAACTTAAAACAAACGGGGTTCCCTTTTCTAAAAAGAGTGATTTGGAAATTCTCAAGTCCCTTTCTAAGCGTGATGACATCATCATTTTTAGGCCGGATAAGGGGAGGGGAACGGTAATATTGGATAAAAGTGTCTATATTAATAAAATGACTACTATATTAAGCGATCGTACCAGGTTCCAGAAAGTAGGTGTGCCTAATTATCAAACCACATTCAAAGTCAGAGCCTTGAAAAATGACAACATCATTGATGAAAAAGTGTTCCAAGATTTATTCTCCAGTGGTTCATCTTACTGAATTTTATATTATCTACCAAAGATACATGAAGATAATGATCCTCACCGCCCTATTTTGGCCTCTTACAACACACCTAATTACAAACTTGCAAAATTTCTCGTCCCTCTGTTGGAACCGCTGACCACTAATCAGTATACCTTTAAAATTCTGAACAATTTAAAGAACGTATTTTACCCCAGGACTCTGACTTATTCATGACTAGTATTGATGTCGAGTCACTATTTACCAACGTACCTGTAAGAGAGACCATAAACATTATTCTTGATAAGCTATTCCCCGAACCTGAGTCTGTTTACTGTAATTATAGTTATTCGAATTTTAAAGCTCTTTTAGATTTGGCCGTGCTGGACACGGCATTTTTTTTTTTAATGGACACCTTTTATAACATGGGGTCTCCTCTTGGTCCTACCCTTGCGAACATATTCATGCACTCCCTGGAGGAGCGCATTTGGATGAATGCCCCTTGGGCCTTCCGCCCTCTGTTTTACTCACGCTACGTGGACGGCACTTTATTCTTATTCAAACATGAATTCGATGCTGACGGGTTCCTTGAATTTATTAATACTTACCGCACTAATATTAATTTTACAATGAAAAAAGAACACAATTCAAAATTAGCCTTCTTAGATATTCAGGTCTCCAAGGAAAATGATTGTTTTAGTACTTCAATTTTTAGAAAGAAAACATTTACTGGCCTCGGTTCCAACTTCTGTAGTTTCTGTTTTCTCAGTTTCAAATTTTACCCGATATATACCTTACTCTATCGTGCTCTGTCTCTTACCTCTACCTGGTCTCTCTTCCACAACGATATTATTTTTATCCTCCAGTACTTCTCTAATACTTGTTTTCCTTCTAAGATCCTTTATAGAATTTTAAATAAACTATTTAATAAAAGGGTTTCTGAACAGCCTATATGTTTTAAGGCCCCCAAGCTCCCTCTTTATGCCAGTGTCCCGAATCTATTGAATGACAATTTTTGAAAAGAGTTTACCAAGATTGTATGCAGACATTTTGGAGCCCTAAACCTAAAGCTTATACCTAAGAATCCAAAGACCATTGGCTCTCTCTTCAAGTTTAAAGATCGGCTCTGCTCTTTGATGACGTCGGGCGTAATTTATTAATCCACTTGACCCAGATGTAATCTGGGAAATTATGTGGGATCTACCCAGCGTTTTCTCCGGGTCAGAGCCGATTCCTATCGGGGTGTTAGTTATAGAACTGGGTATAAGCTATCTAGCTCAGAAACATCTTATATAAGGAATCACACCATTAAATGTAAAACTACAATCAAATACGAAGATTCTAAAATTATTGGCCAAACAAGGGAACCCAACGAACTGTTGATTTTGGAAACTCTGAACATCAAGCTACGAGTTCCAACTTTAAACAACCATTCCTCTGCTGTCCCCTTGTTTTTAGCCTAATTATTCTGTTATTCCTTGTGACTTATGACTTTGTTTACTTTTAGTGTGCTTTTCTCTTTGATGCTGAAAGGTTGGTTAAGATTAGATTAGATTATAAAATTTTTGGCACATAGCCATTCAGCGCATATATATCTTTAAGAATAAAAGTCACTGTCGTACAAACAAACATACACACAACCGATCTAACATACAAATCATTCATTCATAAAAACCAAACAAGAAACCTAAAACAATTAAGAGAAAATTACAAATCATAAAAAAGACCAATATTTTTTAAAAATGTCATAATTTGCTCTGCCTGAGCACCTTCACCTAAAATATCGCCAAGAGACTTATTTGCCAGCAAAGAAGCTCTACGTTTGTTTTCAAAATGAGGGCACTCCACCAAAATATGCACCACAGGCAATCCATATGACAAGTGGAACAGCGAGGAACCTGCCTATCCGCTCCACTCATCATTAGATACCCGTGAGTATATTTAGTGTGGCCAATACGTAATCTAGCTAAAACTATCTCAGACCTTCTATCCATCCGGCTATGAGGCCAAGGATGAACAGAAGGCCTAATCGATTTCAATTTAAGATTATTATCTAAAGTAGACCAGTGGGCCTGCCACTGGTCTCTACAATAAAATCGAATGGTACTTTTAAAATCGGATACAGGGACACCCATGTTGGAAATGTTGCCTAAGCCTAATTGCAGCCTTAGCAGCAGCGTCGGCTCGCTCATTCCCAACATTCCAACATGGGACGGAGCCAACAAAACCTAACAGAAAATCCTCTTCTATTAATTAAAAGATAAAACCAATCTTGTACTTCTTGCACTAAACGGTGGCAAGAGACTAGGCTTTTTAGAGAAGATAAAACACTCAAAGAGTCGGTAGAAATGGTAAAAACCTTGTTAGTACAAGAAATATAAAAAATATATTTAAGAGCAGTCAAAACTGCCAGCAGTTCACCTGTAAAAACAGAAGAATTAGAAGGAAGCTTCTTTTTAATGATATTACCACTAGTCACTACAGAGCAACCAACACCATCAGAACCCTTCGAGCCATCAGTATATATATGATGAGAATCACCATGTTCGGAAGCATGGTCCAAGAAACTTGCCCTCAACTGATCACCAGAACTGTTGCTCCTGCTGTCCCTAATTGGGCAGATTTCTAGGCATGGTCTATTCCAAGGAGGAAACTTTGAGGGCGAAATTTCAGCTACTGCAGGGGGAAGTAATCCCACCTCCCTGGCAGAGCTTGCTAGTCGGACCTCAAGCGGCTTTGGCAGTCTCTGTCTATTTGGGGCTCTGTCAGTTGGTTCTCTAACGTACTTATAGTTAGGGTTTAGCTTTGATGTAAGTATTCTTGATATGACTCTCAAGCCTAATTCCTCCCTACGGATAAATAGTGGGGGAAAACCTGACTCAACATATAGGCTTTCTACTGGAGAAGTTCTATAGGCTCCCGTACAAATACGTAAAGCCAAATTATGCAGTGTTGTCTTGCATGCACAACCATAAACTTGACAACCATAATAAATTTTGCTTAGGCATAACACCTGGTACATCCTCAAAAGGGTAATTCGATCTGCCCCCCAATTAAAATTAGATACAACTTTAAGAATATTAAGACGAAGCTTCACGTTACATACAACTTCATTAACATGTTGAGTAAAAGTTAATTTCTTATCAAATGTAACACCTAGATACTTAATGCTATCTTCATAAGGTAAAATCGAATAATTTAAAATCAGCGTAGGGATCTCTTCCACTCTGCTTGAACAGCAAAATCGTATAGCTTTGGTTTTTTCTGGTGAAAATTTGAACCCTTTAGCACTGGCCCATAATGTTGAAGCATTTATAGCAGTATGGATCTTTTGACAAGCTTCGACAGCTGTAGACTTGCTACAGATTATTGCATAATCATCAGCAAAGGCCAGACCATGCACCCCAACAGGAACTTGTTCTAGTAGGCCGTTGACAGCTACATTAAAGAGTGTTGGACTAAGGACGCTTCCCTGAGGTAACCCTTCTTCTTGAGGGTAAGCAGAAGAAATGTAAGAGCCCACTCTTACTTTCAGGTAACGTTCTGACAAAATATCTTTAAGACAATTGAACAAATTACCCACAATACCCCACTCAACAAGTTGCAAAAGGATACCCCCTCGCCAGGTAGTGTCGTAGGCTTTTTCTAGGTCAAAGAACACTGCAACAGTCTGGTTTTGCACAGCAAAAGCATTCTGTATCTCCCGAGTAAGGAACATCAAAGGGTCAGAAGTACTTCTATTTTTCCTAAAGCCAAACTGCCGATTAGATAAAAGATTCTTTGAATCCAAATACCACACAAGTCGAGCATTGACCATCCTCTCATAAATCTTGCTAACACAACTAGTTAGAGCAATTGGCCTATAGTTCTTAGGAAGGAAGGAATCTTTAAAAGGTTTTAAAACAGGTACAATAATCGATATCTTCCAAGACTCTGGTGAAGTTCCTGAAAGCCAAAAACTGTTTAAAATGTCTAAAAGAAATTGTTTTGTACTTCTAGGCAAATTAAAAATCATTGAGTACAGTATATCATCATTCCCAGGAGATGTTGGGGAAGATAACGAGATTGCATGATCTAATTCTTTCATGGTGAAAGGAAGATTATACGACTCTGAATTTAAACTAACAGCAGGAACAACCGTGGTACCGTCTCTAATATTCCTGAATGCAGGAGAGTAATGTAGGGCACTAGATGTATTAGAGAAATGCCTACCAAAGTTTTCTGCAACTTCTCCAGAATCAGATATGAGGAAGCCATCAATTTTCAATATAGGCAAGGGAGGTGGAGAAAATTTCCCTTGCAGCTTTCGGATTCTGTTCCAGACAAACGACATAGGGGAATCATATTTTAATTCACTTATATATCTGATAAACGATTCCCTCTTTGCTTGCTTAAATGTTTTCTTTTGCTTAGCAAGAGCTCTTTTATAGATGATTTTATTTACCAAGCAAGGATATCTACGATATCTCTTGTAGCAAGTTCTTGTTATCTTTCGGCTCAAGGCGCATGCATCACTCCACCAAGGTACTAGAGGACGACGAGGCTTACCAGAAGTTCGAGGAATAGACAGCATGGCACCACACAGCAATATACTGATTAAATACTCAGAAGCGGATGTTGGGCTCTGAAAATCTTTTATATCTTGATCAACTTCAGTAGATTTTTTGAATAATCCCCAGTCAGCCTCCCCTACCTTCCATTTTGGTAAACATGGAGATGGAATATTTTTCATAAACTTTAAGTGAATGGGCCAATGATCACTGCCATGATCATTCTGGTCTACTACCCACTGGTAATCTAACCTCAAAGATGAAGATCAGATAGTGAGGTCAATGGCTGAGTCAGTATTATGAAAAACATCATGTCTTGTAGGGGAACCATCATTCATTAAAGTGATGTCATTTAAGTCAAGCAGCTGTTCTATTATTAAACCCCACCGGTCGCAGTTTGGCTCCCCCCAGAGGGAGTGCTTGGCATTAAAATCCCCCATCAGAATGAAGGGTTTAGGAAGCTGGTATATCAATGTCTGTAGATCGGTTAATTCTAGCTGACGAGGATTACCCTCGCATCCTGCAATCTACTTTCTAATGATGGATCCAGGTATAAAGACAAACTTAGTGATCCATTATAATTGAAAAATTTGAACTGCACAAGCCTGCAACACAGTGTTCAATTGAACAACCCTATGATTAACAGACTTGCGGACTATGATGCCTGTGCCTCCCTGAGCACGTACACCTATCAGGGGTGGAGACCTAAGGAATGAATAATTAAAACCCAAGTTGGGAGTGTTCTCTCCCAACTTTGTCTCCTGAAGACACATTGCAGATAGATCATGATCCCTAAACAGAACCCGAACTTGCTCTCTATTTGGTATAAAGCCACGGATGTTCCACTGCATGAGAGCCATTATTTAGAGGAAGGAATCTTAAAATTCCCTACTAATTTAGGAATCTGTGTCCTGGTGAGAGAGATCTTATCAGTTTTACCAGTACTATTTGACCTAGATCTGGGTGTTACAGATCTTTTAGATGGGCTTTTACTCACTAGTGTGAGTGTTTTTGTTTGTCATGTTTACCTTATATTTTCGTATTAAGGTTAAAAAAATAATAATTTTCCTGTTTAGTCAAATTTATTTTTTTTTTTTTTTTTGTTGAGGGACGAAGGTGTCAGGCCGTAACGTAATTTTAAAGTAAAATCTTTGTTTTGCCTTTTCGCACTGATGGCTTTTATTTTTCTATTGTTTGCAATTTTGTAAAACTAAGTTAGGTTAGGTATTTTGCAGTTGGTTTTAAGTTAGTATATATTTTGGTTGAATGTAGTGTTAATTTGCTTTGGTTGAAAAAGCTTAAGTTTTTGTGGCGCCATCTATTGAGTGCAGTTTGAAGTGCGGCCTTCCTCAGTGTTTTTGCTTCCTTGCCAAATTTGTAACTCTGTTTATTTTTCTTTGTGGTGACTGGGAGTGTTGTAAGGAGAGGTGACTTGTGACTCTCCTAAAGTATTCTTGAGAGTCTCGTTCAAGGCCGTTGAAGGCTCTGGAGGCTGCCTGATCTGTATGCGGTTATGGATTACATATTACATATCGTCCTATTGTGGAAAAAAAGAAGATTTCTCGCTTGTTCTCGGAGAACAACAATCTGCTGTCATTGAGCTGCTTCTTAATGTGAAAGGCAGTTATGCATGTGAAGCTACATGTGGGAGTACGACGTGCAACTGTGATTTAAGTGGCCTACTGGCTTAATCTTGACGTTGGCAGTTGTGTGTAGATCTGGGCTCGAGAGCCTTTTTCGTCTTTTCATGGATGTAATCCACCCTGTATCAGCACCAGAGTGGCCTTGTTGGAGCAAGTAGGTGTCTTCTCTCAGGTAAGAGGAACATCCCCTGTATCTTTGGCGAGCTGTAGACTAAAGTGTGAATATCCACCAACGGTTTTGAAGTGCAGTTCTTCTGATGGGAGTGACGTTCTGTGACAGCATTTTTTGAGCGGTATATGGACTCATCTGTATTAGTACTGGTCTGTGTCATAGGACCAATCTGTTTGTATCTTTAGCTACACCTTAAAGAGGGTGTAATTATATGGTCTTCCAAAGTGTGTGTTTGATAGTATATTTAATTATTGTGAAAGTTGTTCAAGGTGTAATGTGAGACTGAGTGTCATAGGAGTGTATATATTGATATTAAAGTTTAGATTTTTATGTCTTAGGTAGGATTATTGTTTCTTTTTGTATGTCCTTCCACTTCTTTCCTTTCTATTTAGTAATAGGTTAGCGTGGTGGGTAAATTTTGTTTGGGTCCCTTAAGATTAAGATTTGGTTTCTTCACTGAGTAGGGTTTAGCTTTAGTTATAGGTGACTCTGAGTTATTTGGTGGCATTTTGTACATTATCAATTTATTACTTTTTGTGAGCCATCAGTGTTCGTACATTTATTGTGAAATAAATATTGTGAAGTTTTTGCCTATGTGTCCTTCTGGTTTTTCCTCGCTCCTACTGATTTGTTTTTGTCACCGGATTTGAGATTAAAATAAAAGAACCCGTTATGGCTTCCTCCTAAAGGGAGTTCGTAACATATATATATATATATATATATATATATATATATATATATATATATATATATATATATATATATATATATATATATATATATATATATATATATATATAAAGTCTATCACATTACCGTGATTCATATACATATATCGAGCTACAAATGTCCTTTAATATCTAATTTGCTCTACCTCAGAATTAATATATTTTCATATATGTTTAACCGAGAAGGAATTTATTAAGCAATAATAAAATTGGCGGCCGACAGGCGCGAACCATCGACCTCTCAATTCCAGGAATGGCAGAGAAGCCTTAGCAACCCCAACACCACCGCAAGAGATATAAGTTTATGCCGCCTCCCATCTTAAATACCTGCCGCGCTCAGGTATTTTTTGTTTTGGAGACTGCATCAATCCCATCTCGTCCTCGGTAGCGTGTTAGTGCTTTTGCCTGCACGTAGTCATTATATAAGTCTATCACATTACTGTGATTCATATACATATATCGAGCTACAAATGTCCTTTAATATCTAATTCGCTCTACCTCGGAATTAATATATTTTCATATATGTTTAACCGAGGGGGAATTTATCAAGCGATAATAGAATTGGCGGCCGACAGGCGCAAACCATCGACCTCTCAATTCCAGGACTGGCAGTGAATCCTTAGCCAACCTCGCCACCGCAAGAGATATAAGTTTATGCCGCCTCCCATCTCAAATACCTGAGGGCATATTTCAAACTAGGAAAATTACTGATTACACTCTTTAGACAAGTAATGCAGTTGAGTTCCTTTCCGTGTTATCAACTAAAACTGAGCTTACGAGTACAGAGAGATCGATTAAAATTATGATTTTCACATTTTATCTATCACATAAAACAGACCAGCAAAACGGCCTAAATGTTCTGGTTGACTAATTATTTGATTGGTGCCCATTTTTTACCAACATAACTGTGACATTTAAGCTTGGCGCTTCTATTCCTGTGTATGAGTCAGGCTTTCTTTGATCATTACCTCATTCCTCTCACTTTGATATTATACATAATTTGTTAATGGGAAAGACTTCTGAAGGCGTATACCCCTTGGAAAAAAAAAACATCATAATCCTCTAATATTGAGCTACTGTGGAGTGTAACTGTATAAGGAAGTAAAAGTGCGGTCATGTCTTGTTTTAAGAAATTTATTTTTATATATTTACTTTTCTATAAAAGAAAACCACTGAGATTCCTCTGTCTGTTCGTCCGCACTTTTTTCAGGCCTGACTTTATTTGTCCTCACTTTTCTGTACGCCTTCAGGTCTTAATTAAAAACTACTGTGGCTAGAGGGTTGCAAATTGGTATGTTGATTATATACCCTCCAATCATCAAACATACCAAATTGCAGCCTTCTAGCCGCCTCAGTGCTTTCTATTTTATTTAAGGTTATATTTATCCATGTTCGTGCGTCTGGTAACAGTATAAGACAGGCTACCATCGGTCCGGCTCAAACAGCATTATATGCTGTACATAAAACTGTATTGTGCAAAAGAAATTTCGGCGTATATTTTTTTTAATCCATAGTGATGTACCAAAGTAGTATCTGGCATCCTAACCAATATGTTACAGTACTAGAATTTTGAGAAATCGAGATCCTATAAAGTAGAAAAATTTACAAAAATTTCAAGAATCAAAGCAGAAAAAAATCCTCTTAACCTCCATCCTTATGTGGGAACCCGTTTTGATTAAGACTCCCATTATTTGCTGAGACCTCCGAATTAGTGACGTCTTACCTTGATATCACCTTCCGATTAGAATTACAGCCTCTCGAGTCTTCGGAGGTGAACTATCTGTGTATGGAAGTCCATTCTACGGATTCGTTTTCCACCTACCTACAACACAGAGAGAGAGAGAGGTGTTCTTGTTTTCGTGATCGTCATTATTGCAAGATGAATTGTTAACGTAGGTAAACATCAATCTCCCATTTAGTAATTTTGAAAAAAAAAAAAAAAATCATGAACAATTTCCCGCTAATTTTAATGCACATTAATAAAAAAACATCTAACTGATACAGCATCTTTGATCTATATCTTCGAACAAAAGAGCTAGAGAAGTTGCTGTATGCCGGATGATGCCTCTGAGGGCAAAAAGTATTTTCTTTATTAACGAAGAATTGGAAAACAAAGATAGAGAGGAGAAATTATTTACTTTCAACAATGACTAAACTTTATTCTTTCTCTTCTTTTATCTCTCTGGAAGGCTATAATTGTTTCTCTGTAGCTATAAGAATGACAGCAGTTAATTTGCTTGAAAAAATCGTAACATAGGTGTCGACCCATTCGCAGTGATGGCTCATTCAGCAGCTGACAGATTGTATGAATGAAGGTTCTTCGGACCCAGAGAAAAAAGGTTAGCATCAAATATCTTAACTGCGATGCGGAAGCTTTATATTCACAAGTACAAAATGAGATATAACATCGAAGATTCTTTTACATAACTGTTTCCGAACGTATCATTGTTTTTCAATTAAGAAACTTCGAATGACTATTTTAATAATATTTTTTTTTACCTTGTTAAAGCGTTTGTTTTTCACATTTGCAGAATAAAGAAAATGTCGAATGTCGACGTGGATAAATGCATTACTAGTTAAGAAGACGTTAAGGCTGATATATGATTGGGATAGAAGAGAAATCTCTCTCTCTCTCTCTCTCTCTCTCTTCTCTCTCTCTCTCTCTCTCGTTTTAATAATATTACTTTGTGTCAACTGCTTAATGTTCCTGTTCTTAACCATCCTGTGTAATTTTGTCCCCTTTCTCCAACGGTTGTCATTTTCTTTTAATATCATTGTTCGCTTACAGACTGTTCCCTTGTTTCCTAAAAATGTCCCTCTCCCTGCTGTGTGTGGTTTTGATCTCTAGGGATGGGGAGAGTGGTATTTGATATTCCTATGCAGGTCTTTGTCATTTCAAAGTGTTTCTTTTCATTCTCATATGCATTTCCCACTTTTAACAGAAATTGATATCAGCTTTTTCGTCAAACGACGTCAGAATTGACAAATCTAATTTTGTATTGGCCACGCATAAAAGAGAAAGAAATATTACTGCGACATGAAAATGAAAAGTTATCAAGGGAAACAGATGAACGAAAATTGTCTGTTTTGTTTACACTTATCTCAAGTGTTTTGTTTATTGAGTAGGATTTTCACCGGGTATTTCGCTTCTAGGAATCAATTGTTCTTTAAAGCAAATTCTTCTCTCAGTGATTACATTTACAATTCTATCATACTATTACGTTTGAGTGCCTAAAGATTATAGGATTATTATTTTAAATCATTAACTTAACTGCAAACGATAAATAAAGTATCACAGTTATACACGAAACAGTATTAGGGTTAACACAAAGTCTCTTATAGATAAATCTCTCTCTCTCTCTCTCTCTCTCTCTCTCTCTCTCTCTCTCTCTCTCTCTCTCTCTCTCTCTCCACTACATATATGAAAATATTTCTTTGGCACAGAAAAAGAAATACCTGATTTTAGAGACGACACAGTTTTAACTGGTGATGAAGAAGAGAAAGTCAAGAGACAGATGAAAACGTCTGACAAAGATAGTAAGTGGATAAAGCTGAAGATAATGTAAGCAGCTTAATTCAGTGAGACTATTTGAAAGCTAAAATCATAGATGGTGGAATGTTTAGGAGGTTAGTGGGGTGAAAACTGTGATGTTTTATTCCATCCAGAGGGATATGAAATATCCATAGTGATTTAAAAGGGCATTTTATATAAAGATATCAAACCAGTCACTTATTATAGGTTTGCTAACATATGTTTCTTTTTTATCATATAAACTGGTAATTGGTCACAACACCGTCCGCATTTCCTCCTTACCTGTTCTGCTTAAGTTTTTCCAGGTCCATGTATGCCACATTCAACGTCTCTCTTTTACTGTCAACTTCCTACATATGAGTTTCATGACAAATACTTGATCCATTCACCCTCTCCCTTGCATAATCTCGCACTGCACTCTCTTTGTCTTTCAGTCTTGCCATTCCTTGGACTACTTTCTCAATCAAAATCCTACCATACGCCTTCAATGACAGGCTTAGTAATATTATGCCCCTATTCATCCTTTTACTTATTCCTTGGGAAACTTTCCTTCGACCCAATGTCTGTACTATTAACATTGCCAGCCTTTTAAATCGCATTTTCACCACCATACTGCAGCATCCCAACTATGATTCCATCCACTGTTATGTCCTTCTTGTCTGCAACCTCATATTCAGTGGCTTCCATATATCTTCAACTACCACTTCCATAACCATTGGCAGACTTCCACTATCCTCAGCCCAGCTTCTCTCATGTCTTCCTAATTCAACAAACCTCCGAACTACTCCATCAACCCGGTGTTGAAAAAAAAAAAAGTGAAACTTTTTTTTTTTCACTTTGTTCTTTCTAACTTTTGAGTGTAGTGTCCACCCTTTATTGTCCTTGATTTCTACTCTTCGCTCGTTTCAAAATTTTACGAGTGGGTTTTTTTTTGGTGGAAAAGTTTAAATTATTTATAATGTTTAGTTCGTGCTCTTGCTTTGGAGACTCATTTAGTTTCAGAATGTTACGTTTTAAGTTTGGAAAAGCATCAATAGTTTGCAACCATAAAATTCCTCATTTAAAGTGATTAAATTTAATACTAGTTTTGAGACTGAACGAAAACCTTTAATCCACCTCAAAAGTTTACTTCTAGTCCCAGCGTTTGAAGACGGGAAGTGCATTTTCACTCAGCAGCCGAGAAGGGCGGGTCAACTCTTCTGTAATTTTCACCTATCCAGCCTAAATTTTATCATGAAGCATTAAGTGACTAGCGTGACCGTTGGTCGAGGATGATCCTGCTTGGAAGTGCGAGCACTTGGATTGCTTCTTTTTTGAGGCTACTATACCATGGAGTTACAGCAAGTTTACATCGACTCGTGAATTAACTAGGACAGCTGCAATTGACTTAGAGAGGCTTGCTTAGAGTGGAGATCCTGAGGACTTTTCTGATATTGGGGGTTATTAGTGAGGTCGCATCATCGTTCTTCATAGGGACGGTTACCTCGCTTAAATGACAAGAAGCAATAAGACAACCTACGATCCTGAGCCATTTTCTCGAATACATATTTCAGCGAAAGTTCTGTTTTATGTAAAATAAATATTTAAATTCGCTCTTGATTATAATTTATTGCCATTTGATAAATTTTTAAACTTCCAGTATTTTGAAAACCCGGGACTGCTTTCTCTTCAGGGATGCAATTACTCATCAGTGTCTGTCTCACTTCTCAGCCGAAAAACTTTATAGTCTTGTCAAAGTACTTGATTACTTCGTTCTTCTAGTTCCTCACTGGTTGAAGCAGTTGCATACTCCCCTACCAATCTGTTAGCCCGAGTTCGCTCCCAGCTGCCACCAGCGCTGAATCAGAGGAATGAACTTCTGGTGATTAGAAATTCAAATCTGTATATAATGATTAGAAATTCAATTCTATATATAATTGGGTTCGGATACCACAATAAGCTGTAGGTTCCGTTGCCAGTAACCAACTGTTTCTAGTAACTTAAATAAAAATCTAGTCCTTCGGACCAGGCGCCACAGGAGAGCTGTTAATCAGCTCAGTGGTCTGGTTGAACAAGATATACTTATGTTTAACCTCTTCCGCCTTTTTAATATTTTTATTTTGTTTCGCTCTCTCTTTCCTCTTGACCACTTTAAACATTTTCCTATATTTCCTCTGTGTTGTTTGTGTATTATACTGTGACGGACACTATCCAACAGCGCATTTCCTCCTCATTATCCAGCGTTTACACGGTAAAAACTACGGATCACAGAAAGAGAATGTAACAGTCATTTTTTATGCCATTTCTCATTTTATATTCTGGAAAATCATGACGACGGATATCAGAAGAAATTGCTCTTTGAAATCAGTTCCTTCCTCTTGTTCTCTATTATTTTTTTTTATACTTTTTTCGGGTTTGTTTCATACTGCTGAGATATTAATTATGTGTTTTATAACTTATTAATTACTCTTTTTACCCATATCGATTTCGCCTTCAATTATCAATTATCTTGAACTTAAAACAAGCACTCAGCACAGTGTCAAAGTTCGGTATTACCAATAAACTTTCTGGATTGTCCTTTGAACCCAGACAGCCCTTCTTAAAATTTGCGATGAAATGTTTACTTGGTTTTGGATATACTCAACTGTGTGAGTGTGTGTGTGTGTGTGTGTGTGTGTGTGTGTGTGTGTGTGTGTGTGTGTTTTTAACTAATTCCTCATCTTTGCAAAAACAATTGAGTAAATCGTTTTTTACTAGACAGCCTTAACCGAATGCAACCACACTTCAAAAGACATCCGGAAACTGTTTTACAAAAAAAATATGTAAGTCAGCAACGGAATTCAATTTGTAGTTTCCTGCCTTGTGGTTGACCTTAATTCCGAAAGTACAGACATTGATCAAAACATTGGTGAAACACAAAACATTACAGTTTTCATTTAGACTGAGTCCAGCTTTAGACGTCTAACTAATCATAATAATTATAATTATCGTTAAATTTCGCCATCACTACAATGAAATTTGTTGTTATATTAGTTATAATTATAATTTCCTATTTGGTGATTTCAAGTTTTCTTCAAATCTTCACGATAAGCACAACATTAGATATAACAATATCTTCACAGGCAAAAATGGTGAATAATAAGATACAAACTTGAATTAAAGTATATCCCAATTATAAATGTTTAAAAAAGGTTCTAATAATTTAATACACTTGAACATTTTCAGTGACATATCATCTCAAAGGTTTATATCTCTTCCAAAGTGGTGGCTTAAATGATATATGTAAACTTATATCATAGGATCCCAAGTGAACCCCACACACCTCCACCGCACTGACGTGGACAGAAGGATCACAACATACATCATGCATCTTTAGTACATTAATCTTCTTTCTTATAATTGTATGTTAAATGTACCGTCATCATCCTACGCATTATAATATCAGCATTTCAGCCATATATACCTTAAATTCAGCCATGTCTTGTGCATCAGTCTACATGGATATTTCCATCTCTTAACAAATACAAATGAATGTCGTGACCTCTATTTTCGTTCACCTGGTGTCAGGAGCTACATTTCCACTCGCAAGATCTATTGCCCTGAATGTTTGTTGTCTGAATAAATCAGTAATTTTGTAGACGCTGCCTTTTACTCATTCCTTCGCTGCAATGTTTTGCACGATTTTTGGGGAAGATGCAACTCTGAATATAGTTATTATTGTCATTCATCTATATCAGGGTATTTGCTGAGTTGTAAAGAACATCAGGAACTGATCAGGAATGTCTTAGAAATATTTGGGTAATATACAAAGTGGCAAATGTACCTGTGAGGAATTCAAATGATTGTTGCATTCAAAAGACAACTGGAGCCATATTTAACATTATGAATTGACTGCCATCGACAATGATATATAAATGCAGTTACTTTAATGCTTATTATAATTATTCATTATGCTCGGTGTATTAAGAAAACAAAGAAATAAGCAGAAACTGAGGCAAAAGAAGAGTGTGTGTGTGTATATATATATATATATATATATATATGATATATATATATATATAGACATATATACATAGTATATATATAAATAATATATATATATATATCTCTATATATATATATATGAATCCAGAAAATTAGAATTAGAAAAACAGAGTAGAGAGTTATAAAGAGAAATAACATCCGCCATATAGACCTGGTCTCAAATCCCCGTCAAAATCAAAATTGGGCGGGTATTTTCTTGCAACATAGATAACTCTACTTCAGGTTCGAGGATTATTCCTGGTTAAGTTTGACAATTTTCATTATTTGAGGTTCTTAGGATTTGTTAATATTCAATATAGGGAACAGTGTTTCTCAATCTCGCATTTGTTCTATTTCATTTTTTCGGATTTATATAAGTTGTACATATGTTTATGAGAAATGAGTTCACACAGACACTTCCTATCTTCTCTTTGGAAAATGATTTCCTCGGGTTTTGCTCAGTGCACCTAATATGTGCCTTCTGTAGCGCCTGTCTGCTTTTATAATTACGTAAATTCAATAGATACAGAAAAAATTATTGCTTTTTGTTATTGTTGCGTTATTCACATGTTACAAATGTGTTAATAGATTCATTGTGTCAGGATCACATCATTCGTAACTAACACTCATTCTGGTTAAATCGTCTTTGTTTTTATGGACTCTGGGTACTTTTTGCTTACTCGGGGAGTAAGCCTACAATTTACATTGTTGCTGTTGTTTTTGCTGTTGTTGTTCTTGTTGAGAGGCAAGGAAAGTCCTGTGGAAAAACCAAAAAAGTAAACTTTTAAAAAGAGAAAAATTACCGTTTGTAAGATTGTTTGTATCAAATAAACCGAACAAACAAAATTCAATGTGACATCGCTGACTTCACCGGAGTGACACAAGAATTATACTGGTGGTCCTCTATGATATCTTCGATGAACTCACTCCGGCACCAGTCGTATGTATGAAAAAGCCATAATCATGGAAGGAGAGAGAGAGAGGAGAGAGGGTCTTTGAGGATGAGAGAGGACGAGAGAGAGAGAGAGAGAGAAGTTGACCATAAACACAAACTCATGGGTCTCAATAGGACGTGGATTATCGTTAAACTGTTTCTAAACGTTAGTTTGTGTGGATGTTTTTGCGCTTTGCGTTGCAATACATTTTGGGTGGTATGCTGATAATGATGATAATAATAGTAAGAAGCTCTCGGAAATAGCGCTACCTTATAATATTTACTTCAAACGACGACACAAGCAGCACTGTCAATGATAAAATGCTAATATTAGACTTCAGCAATGAGGAAGACGGGAAAATATCTTTTACTAAAATCGTCATTTGTTCAGTGTTCGTGGCATTTTACTAGAGCGACTTTGTTTGATTAATTTGTAAGACTTTTTTTTTTTTTCGCATGACGAGTTAAATTTATGTATCATAATAATTCGCATAATATTTTGAGGCAAACTTTTATTTATGTAACGTTCCACCCGAAATCCTGCTTCCTAAACCTGTCCCTGACTTGGGAGTAAATCAATTAAAGCTACAGTGACAGTATGCCATCGTCATCCCGTTCTTGGCCTCTGTTGCAGACCAGTCAATTCTACAAATGGTTCACATTGATGTAACATGAAAATACAAATTGGAGGCGAATAGTTTGTTCGTAATTCATTTAAGCAAAAGCTGGATTATAGAGATACTAGTGATCTATTATTCGGTCTCCGAGTTTGTTTATGTAGTTTCTTTTCGAAATATTTCCTAATACAAAAAATACATAGTCTCTAAACTCCTGTTCTGAGTGCAATTCACGAGTCATTATGGAAATGAGAAATGTTCGTTTGTGTGTGTGTGTGTGCGTGTGTGTTTTATAATGAAAAAAAGATTTTTATAGTAGTCTTAACTATCTATTTGGCCCGATAGTCATAGCTAAATATGCTCAGTCCCATGTAAGACTAGCTTTTTTTTTTTTTTTTTTTTTTTACTTAGAAGTTTTAAAATATTGTCGTAACTTCGCGTTACTTAATTACCCCAGTCATATCAAGAGAACCACTTCATCAGCGATTTAGTAGTAAATACTTCTGCAAAAAAGCAGCATTTTCACCACTGCCTCCTCTTTTCCTGACTGCCTGTCCCTTTATCCTCTGACTGACGTCCTCTGACAAGCAAGAGGTGTCAGGGTCGGATTCCAGAGCGAAAGAGAAGCAACCGAATCAAGAACCTCGTGGTCACTCGAGAGGTAGCGGTCACATCAATAGTTAAGAGAGAGAGAGAGAGAGAGAGAGAGAGAGAGAGAGAGAGCTTCATGCACGATTTTGTTTGAAATTATGTTTTTCTAACAATTACTGTATTAAAATAATAACGATAAAGCAAAGAATAACAGCTGATGGATAGAATAATTTTATGGCTAAAAGATTTTCCATTAACAGAACTGCCTAGATGTCATCTTTACCCTCTATTTCCTTCGGAAGGGACGTATGTTATAGCATAAACATGGTTACCAATGTTGATGATTAAAATAAAAAATATTGTGATGCACGTATGTTTTCTTGCGGCCACTTGTCAACGAAAAATCAGTGCCAGTTTTGTGTGTGCGTGTGTGTGTGTGTGTGTGTGTGTGTGCTTTATAGTATATAAAAATGCTTTGCTTATTAAATCTAGTTAGGGGGGTGGGGGTGGGTGGCGGCCTATTTTTACCCTACGTAAGGGCCTACTAAGCATTAAAGAAAAAAAAAGATGACCGTAGTTTTTAAGAGAGCACATTCAGAAAACCAAAAAAGGAAATGAGAGTCATGAAACTGTTACAAAGAAAAAATGATAACCTCAGCAATAATGCAATAGCAGGAGAAGAGGTTCGCTTGCCTTTAAATAAAATACGAAGAGGAACTTTGTTATTTATTGCTCTTCGTGAGAAGAATGAAATGCGGCATCCCGAGACTCCAAAAACAAACACGCGCAGAAAAAGGAAAATCTTCTTCATCTTTATGTTATTTCCACATCTTTGCTTAAACATTTGCTAAAATTCGTAATTATTTAATGCAATGACGTATGAATAATCAAAATCTTTGGCGGCTGGTATGAACAGGAAAGAGCTTTAAATAAAAGAGAACATCAGACACGTCTGAGGAAGATGAAAGCCGAATATGAAAGCAGACCGGAAAGATTAATTCATCCGAGCTCCTTTTCCCAAAGCAAATTTAACTCATCGGAATCATCACCACTTCATAAAGCTTCTTTGGAAGTCGGCTATCATCCTTGAAGTGTTCGTCTGTAGGGTGAATAATCATGTTCATTATTAATCTGTAGCCCTATTAGTGTACATTCTAGCTACTAGAATTGCTTCTCTCTCTCTCTCTCATCTCGCGTTCCTCTTCTTCTCTCTCCTCGTCTCTCTCTCTCTCTCCACTCCTATTTCGCTCTCATGCGCTCTCTCTCTCTTCCAATCATAACCTCTGGTTAAGGATTCTCGTGACCTTTCTGACGACAGGCAATCCACCGAAGGTCAACAGACTTCCTCCCTTTCTACAAACCATTGACAACCAGTTCGGATTCAAAGCAAACCACTCAACCGACACCTGCATCTACATCCCGAAAGAATTGCTGAGCTATTACTACCTTAATCTCCTCCCGAAGCCGCAAAAAAGAGGCACACCTCTATGCCTAACTGGCATTTTATATT